>NC_085859.1:57832669-57842669 GCF_034702125.1 Engraulis encrasicolus | reverse complement strand
ATGTCCTTTGGCTCTGCTCATATGCACAGAATGTCTCATAAAGGGCCAATAACCAGCCAGACCTGAGCCCTCTATAGAGTCAGGGACTGTGTGTGTGTGTGTGTGTGTGTGTGTGTGTGTGTGTGTGTGTGTGCGTGTGCGTGCGTGCGTGCGTGCGTGCGTGCGTGCGTGCGTGCGTGCGTGCGCGCGCGTGCGTGCGTGTGTGTGTGAGAGAGTGTGAGTGAGAGAGAGAGAGAGAGAGAGAGAGAGAGAGAGAGAGAGAGAGAGAGAGAGAGAGAGAGAGAGAGAGAGAGAGCGCAGGAACGAAATAAAATGTGTGCCTTCATGTCAGAGTCAGTAAGATGGTGTCAAATAAAATGATTTCAGTATAAATTCAATTAACAGTAAAGGCTAAGTTTACTGTGTTGGCCATTAGGAAGGCACTTATGTTTTCTTCTAATCATCTGATATGTTTTAATGGCCGCTGTCTCGTAAAACAAAATCACTCGCTCTGATTCATGATTGCACCATCTCTCACAGCAAATAAGAAAAAAGCCAACACACACACACGCACACATCCGTTTGATGAAGCCGTTCTGTGACAGAACAGGAAATGGACCTCCCCTTTTAACAAAGTATCTGAGAAGTCTGCTGCTTGTTTTATCTCTCTGGCCCGGGATGGTGCTTGCGGGTGATTGTTTGGCAAGCTATGATGTTGTCTCTGTCCAAGGCCCTCGGAGGAGGAGGAGGAGGAGGAGGAGTAGTGCAGAGGGGAGGACATACCAGCGTCCCTGGGGAGGTGGGGTGGGTCACCGTGGGTGTGGAGGGGTGGGTCCGACCATGAACCTACTCTCTCTTCATCCACCTCTCTCCAACACACACACGCACGCACACGCACACACATACACATACACATACACGCACACGCACACGCGTGCGCGCGCACACACACACACACACACATACACACACACACATGCACTGACTCTGCCCTATGCACACACACACTCAAACACAAACACACACACACACACACACACACACACACACACACACACACACACACACACACACACACACACACACACACACACACACACACACACACACACACACACACACACAGAGACACACACCATCCCACCAGACAGGACCTCGGGCAGGCAGCAAGTCCCGGCCTTGTGTCTCTTGTGTTGCCTTTGCTCAGACACATAGATAGAAGGATGGAGAGAATTAAAGTGGAAGGTGTAGTAAAAGAGGTAGAGGCAGACAAACACTGACTGAGAAAGAAACAGATGGAAGAGTGACAGAAAGAAGCATTATCAGATAAAGAAATTATACTTACCAAAGCCGCCTTCTGCGGTTTACATGAGTTGGGCAGTGACCGCAGACATGTCATCATTTTTTTTTTTTTTTGGATAAACTCCCCTCGTGGTTTTAATCTGCTTCATACTAGAGTGCCAACAGTCGACACAAAAGTGAATATGTCTTTTGTGGAATGGACACTCAGATTTTCTCCCACAACGCTCATTCAGGTCTGTCAGCCGAAAGTTACATGTGGGAAATTCTGACACCGCACTGCAAAAGTGGCCAGGAGAGTCACCGTTCAATTACTAGTGACTCGGCATGGCATCAACTGACTCGGGAAGGTAATTAATCAACTTTTAAATCCAACCTTTTAGCCCTTTAAAGGTGCACTTTGTAGGATGGGGGGAGGTGTAGGTATTACAACTATGCTGCTCATTAAAACTGTGCTGCCTATTGCCAAATTGTATCTTTTCATGTATATTTACTAAATAATAAACTAGTATTTACTGGTATCTCTGACCAAAGTAGAGTAAGTTTTGCAGAAAATGTGTGTCTGGAAATTCAAAATGGCGGACAATTGAGAATATTCCGCTTTTCATGTATGAAAAGTGCAATTTTCCCAGTTATAAATTAAAGAAACTAAAATATTACACAGTGCACCAAAAAAGAGAGAAGAGGTAGAGAAGAGAACTAACTCGACATTAGAATCAGAATGTAAAATTCATTACTGGGAGGAGCAAGAGAAGACTTAAAAGAGTTAGGCCTATGAAATACACTTCAAAAAAGAGAAGATGAATTTATGAATGCAGTGCCAAGAAAGGAGGTAACGAGCAGATGAGAGATGGCTAGATAAAGAGAAAGAGATGGATAGATAGATAGAGAGAGAGAGGGGGGGTGGAGAGGGGGTGTGTCGGAGCGGAGCGGAGGGCAGGAATGGAGGGATTGTGTGTGAAGGTCAGAGCCATAGCCAGAGTGAATTGGGGTGGAAGACAACTAATGAGATTCTCATTCTGTCTCTCTCTCTCTCTCTCTCTCTCTCTCTCTCTCTCTCTCTCTCTCTCTCTCTCTCTCTCTCTCTCTCTCTCTCTCTCTCTCTCTCTCTCTCTCTCTCTCTCTGTGCCCTGCACCGGTGGCATCACCTTGCCATGCTGTCAATCTGGACACACACACACACACACACACACACACACACACACACACACACACACACACACACACACACACACACACACACACACACACACACACACACACACACACACTACACACAGATAGATACATACAAATTCTCACTCATCTTTAATCTACACACTTTGAGCTGAGCCAAATAGTAAAAAAGGGAAAATGGATGAGAAAGAAATGACAGGAGAGGCGGAAGAGAAAAAAAGGAAATGGAAGAGAGACAGTGAGAGAAAAAAAAATCCTGTTTATTTTTTTAACAGGACTGTTAATCTATTTGGACTGGGAGTAATAGAACATTTGCATGGCAGACCTGCAGAAGTGTCAGTGATAACCAGGGGGTTGTGACATACTTGTGACAGCCCCCCCACCTTCAAATACACACACACAACCTCCACAAAACTGCCCCACAACCCCTGCACAATCCCCCACCTCCATCCCTACACACCCGAATGTGCTGAGCTTTCTCCTCGTTCCCATCAAACACAGAGATCTTTATGGACTGTATCATATTGTGCAGTAATGTGCTTTATTGTCCACAGAATAAGCTTTTCTTAAAGGTAATTGGAAAGCTGGAAATGACTGCTATCGCCTGATTTTTAAATACATTATTTCTGAAATGTGGCTTGTGTAATGACCCTGTCGGTGTAAAATGTGAGATTTATCTTGGCAGGGGAAATTGATCCATTTCACCTTTGTCTAATGGAAATTTTTATCGGGGGGTTATCTGTTTATGTAAATGAGCGTGGGGCCCCCTGGAACAGGGGAATAAAAGGCACTTGAGGGGGCAGTTAATCTAGCACTCGACACGTCAGTCAGGACACACACACACACACACACACACACACACACACCATCAAAATAAAGAGAGAGTGAGTGTGTGTGTGTGTGTGTGTGTGTGTGTGTGTGTGTGTGTGTGTGTGTGTGTGTGTGTGTGTGTGTGTGTGTGTGTGTGTGTGTGTGTGTGTGTGTGTGTGTGCTCTCGTCTCAAAAAAAAGAGAGAGAGAGAGAGAGAGAGAGAGAGAGAGAGACAGAGAGAGACAGAGAGAGAGAGAGAGAGAGAGAGAGAGAGAGAGAGAGAGAGAGAGAGAGAGAGAGACTGTTCTTGTGAGTAAGGAGAAGAGGTACCTGGAGGGTCATTTTAAGTCCAGCTCACCATGACAACCTCTTGAGACTGCACCATGCACTCCTGTCTGTAAGTTGGGTGGGGTATCAGAAGTGAAGACGTACCAGTACATGGCTCTTGTAAGACTGATGAAGGTGAGGGCCATAATAAGGGCCTTGTACACTAACACACTAAACATACTGCAATTAATTAACTACTAATTAGCGTTAACTAATTATAACATGCCATGCTATTACCTATTACCGGGACGTAGTATGTGCATTGACTAACTCATAATCCATTCGCTATTAGACTAGTCTTGCGTAGGTTGGATGTAGAGTAGAGTAGAGAGTAACATTAATCCCGAAGGAAATTTAGGTGTCTAGCAGCATACATAGAAAAAAATGATGAGATGAGATGCAAGATTCAACGTTAGGCCTATTATCAGTGCATAAATATGTGACAAAGCATATACTAAGAAGTGCAAGAAACAACCAATTTGATATAGGCGACAGTACACAAATGAGCAGACTACGAGAAAAGTGGGCTTTGTTACAAAATCATAATTTAAGCTATTTCACCTTCCTACATCCATTTGGTTGATACCATATGCAGTATCTGTCCTGTCCCTGACGGACTTGCCTGACATATGTACATGCCTGCCTGGCATGGTGATCCACACAAGGAGGGGATGTGTATGTCTATCTGTTGTGTTGGCAACATGAGAGACAACCTATCATTTGCTCCTCAGTGCTCCTCATGTGTTTCCTGTCTGCTTTTGACAGAGCAGTCACTTAAGAGTAGGCAAGCCAGATTGACAAGTCGTCCCTGTGTGTGTGTGTGTGTGTCTATGTGTGTCTATGCGTGTGTGTTTATGTGTTTGTGTGTGTATGTTTGTGCCTGGTTGCTCGCTTTGTGGTTTTGGTGTTTTATGAGCCCTTTCGCCTGGTTGCCAGCATCATGTGGTGACAGCGATGTGCTGTTGGTTGAAATACAGCCGGCATCTCTCCCTCTCTCTCTCTCTCTCTCTCTCTCTCTCTCTCTCTCCCTCTCTCCCTCTCTCTCTCTCTCTCTCTCTCTCTATCTGCCACCGAGGGGGGTGAATGGAGGGAGGTTTACCTGGCGTAGCCTCCTCACCGTCGTCTGCCTGTCCCAAAGGTGGCCACTGCTGTCAGGAGCACTGAGACGGATGAGATGGACGAGGGACCAGCTCACTGGCCACATGACAGACAAGATGGTGGCGACAAGACGGGCCACATGGAAATATGTTGTGGCTGAGAAATCCATTAGGCCTCTGTAAGCTATGCACTTCATTCTCTAAGGAGCTTCCTGTCCACCCTAGCCCTGTCAGGACACTGAGTAAGTACAGCTCTGTGCGTTATACACATCCTTTTATTGGTGTAATTTAGCCAGGCGTGAAAAAGGATGTGCTATTTGCATGTGTCGATTTTATATTTGTGGCTATGCTCAATCCCTCAATCTGATGACTGAATACTTTTCTTTTTTTCTTTTTCAACCAAAATGATGTCTCTAAAATGTTTTCTGTGGTTGTTCTTTTTAACCCTAAAAACTGCATGTATGAAAAGCTAGTCTAGATTGGGCCTTGACACGGATAAGGTATTTCTAAGATGCCATGGTTTTCTCCAAAGTAAATGGCCTTTAACATATTTTGAAGACTTAACCATAGGAACATCGTCCATTTTGTTAGAGAGCAGTGTGGTTACAAAAAAGAGCATCTGGACCGGCTCTCGCTTTTCGTCACAGAACTTTCTCTGAGACCGTGATTAACTCCTTTTCCAGTCAGTTAAATGGAAGAACATCAAGTTCCACACCATGAGCTGAGTTTCCAAGATGTTCTTCCCAGAGGTAATGTATTCCTGTATTTTTAGTAGGCCTGTTCTAACATAAAAACACTCCCAGGAAGAAAACCATCTGAAACATTGTCATTATATACTGACCTGGAACACTCTCATCTTCACAAGTATCGTCTGCCTGTAGCTGGGTGCTCCAGGAGAACAAGTTGAGTAGTATGGGTCTGGAGGAGAGTGCCTTTTCTCCATCGGTGCTCCCTCAGAGGGACCTGGGTGTCATTAAAAGAGAGCCTGCTCCTGGTCTCGATGGCCGCTGGCATTAAAAATGGATCCGACACAGCAAATGGAGTGTCCCTTCTCATTGGCTGCCATGTTCGTCCCCATCGGGGTGGTGCACTCTGGCAGATGCTAAGAGACGTCCCCAGACTCCTGTCTCTGACAGATCCCCCTGTCACAGGACAAGCCGGCTCTATGCGTTCTACTCGTTGTCTACAAGGTGATTCGGACACAGTGAAATGTTGCTCAGGTGTCCTCTTTAAAAGTTTGCTTCATGTTCAGACACGTCTCCAAATGGATTAATAATGCATTAGCTAAAGTAAAGTGAATTATTGAAGTAGCATACATTATTTCTTCCCCTAGATTTGATATGCCTACTAAATACACGGTATGGCAACAACGTTGTCACCATTTAACAAAGCAACGCAGATGTATTACTGCAATAGTGAGCAAGACGTGAACATGTGTAAAGAGCTTGCTAATGAGTAATAGCCCACTGTAAGTAGAACTGCACAGTATTCCTGCGGTAGTGGGCCGCTAGGTCTAAATGTTATGAAATTAGGCTATGTTACGATCTCTTCCACAGTAGTTTTTTGGACTATTATTACTGTGTTTGTGTGCGTGTGTGCGCATGTGTGTGTGTGCACTCTCTCACATGAACCCCTGGACAATTGGCAACCTCCAGAGCTGGTGTGTGAATGTGAGAATGTGTATGTGTGCGTACATGTGTATTTTAAAAGCGATGTGAGTCAACTTCATAGTTGTGATACTGCGCTATATAAATAGGCCTACATGTTGTATTGTATTGTATTGTAATGTAGTAGCAGGTACATAATACATGTTATGTCCATATCACCGAAATTAGATACTATTCGAAACCCAGAGGCTATTCGTATGTTGTTCTCAGTGGTTTGCCTGATTATCATCGACTTTCAAATCTCTTACCTAGATGTTGGTCTGATCAAGAAGATAACAAATAATGTTGCCCAAATGGCCTGGTTAACCCGCCTCCCTCGGTTTGCTACTGGTCAAGGCCAGAAAAGGCTATGCACACACCTCTACCCAGGGCGGTTGGAGCTGCTCAAAGTTTATTGCTTCCCGACAAAGTGGGTGGAGTTCCCAATTTCTCTGGAGCTCAGAACCTTTATTTGCATTGCTCCTGGCCTGACTAGAAGCCACGCCGAAGGTGTTGCGTCACTAGGAGGGCATGGCTTGGCTACCATGGCCATCAGATTGGTGAGTGCCTACTGTTGCCATGTGGTTGTGGTTTAAGTAAGGGACAATGGCCGAGGAGGTCACCGGTTCCACGTAGTTAATGGCGAGGTGAAGGTTTAGAACTCCATTACCGTGCTTATTCCATAAGGCTAGAGTTTTTAATCTGTTACTGTCTGTAAAGTTGTAGTGACCAACTGCATCAGAATCTAGTGAGCAAGATAGACGCTTCACTTAGGCGCACCTAGAATCTTTATTTTTTTAATGGCGACTGTGATTATTTCATTTTCTGTTGATCATGTGCACGATTCCTACAACGCTATCCCTTAGATACAGTCAGCAGTCGTAACGAAGATTCTATGTCCGCTTAAGTTGCACGCGTTCGGTAGATGCTTGAACGGTTCCACAGAACTAATGGTCACCCCATCAGCCAATCAGAAAAGAGAATTCCATGGCAAAGGCAGATGATAGAAACTTTGGTGCCAGAACTGCAGGTAAGTCCTGGTACACCAAATGGCGCTGCAACAGCTGTGACCCTGGTGCAGCATTAATGCAGGATCAGATGCTGGTTCAGAGTGCAGGAGCCAGGAAACCAGGAGGTGATTGCTGATTTAATTCCAGCCCCTCTTCACCTTGTCAAAGTGTCCTTGACTCACCAAAGTGCCCGCGACACTAAATTCCAAACTGTTCCAAGATGGCACCATACCTTAAATCTGGCGAGGTATTGGCCATGTGTGCTGTAACTGTTAATTTGTGCACGAAAGCCTCATTACCAAACACACACCTTTGAAACCCTTTCAGTGCTTTTAAAAAAGAGTAGTGTAACGTTATTGTGTCATAATAGAAACTTATCAAATGGCAAATGTCTGATAATCACACAAGGATATGAGTGCTCTGTAATGTCATAGAACTGGCTACGTTTACATGATGTTTTTAATTAATAATTCAGAATTAAATAGTTCCGTCGAGCTTACTTTGATCTTTCATTTAATTCCAAATTGTGAAGTGTTTACATGACATTTTCAAAGCGGAATTAAGCTTTATTCAGAATTAAAGTGAGTTAATTCTGAATTAAATGTCTCATGTGAACGTAGCCATAGTTTGTCTTTCTCCAGACATTTGTGCGTATGTATAGGCCTATGTGTGTGCCATAATATTATATCCTGATGATGGTCATTCATGGCTTAACCTCCTCTCTTGGATCTTCCTCTATCTTCTCTTCACCTCCATGATTTTGCTCTTCTCTTCTCTTCCCCCATCTTTCTCTCCTGCCATCCTCTCCCTGCCCTGGTCTTTTCTTCCTCTATTCTTTTCTGCTCCCTCACTTCTTCTCTCTCCTCTTTTCATCTGCACTTTTTCCTCCCTGCTCTTTATCTAATTCTATGATCTCCCTATGCCTACCCTTCCTTCTTTTAAGTCTCCTCTCCTTTCTTTTCATCTTGCTTTCCTCTCCCTTCCCCTCCTCTCTCTTCTCTTCATCTCTTTTTCCACCTCCCTTCTCCCCTCTCTCCTCCACTCCGTTCCCCTCCTCCTCTCCTCTCCCCTACTGAGCTCCTGTGCTCCTGTCAGTAATTTGTTGCTAATCAGCTGTCAGCTCACAAGTGATGATGAGGTGATCATCTCTACCCTCCCTCCCTCTGTCTTTCTCCCTCCCTCTCTCTCTCTCTCTCTCTCTCTCTCTCTCTCTCTCTCTCTCTCTCTCTCTCTCTCTCTCTCTCTCTCTCTCTCTCTCTCTGTCTCTCTCTCTTCCCCTCTCTCTCTCCCCATCCCTTCCACCCTGCAGGAAAAAAAGAGCCAACGGATGGAGAGAGGGAGGGAGAGGGGAGGGAAAAAAACAGAAGAGGTAATGGCCTTAAAAGTCACAGAGTCAATGTCAATGGGATCACTTGGATTCAATCAGGGGGTGCCGCACGCACTGCGCTGCAAAGGCAAGAAGGATGTCCCCCGCTGGCATTACCACTCATTTTGAGGCCGAGCATCTGGGTCCTAGTAAATAAGCATTGGTGGGAGGGGCCGGGGGACAGGTCATTAGCCCTGAGAAAAATAAATATCCGTCCGTCCGCCACTCGCCTGCCCGTCGCTCCCTCCCTCCCTCCCTCGCTCGCATGAAGGCTGCAAGTCATTTAGCACAGAGCGGTGAAATTTCACCCTAGATTAAGTATGATGAGCCAATATCAGTCAGCAGGGCCTCGGCGCTAACGCTAACAGTACTGCTGTGGTTGCTGCTGCTTGCTGCGGATGGGCCTGCTAGCTGTGCTAGCTCTCGCAGCCATGCAGCTATGGCCAGACTGCACTGCAACTGTATCCAGCCACAAGAAAGTGGAATAGGATTTTAAAGGTGTGGTTATGTGGCATTTGAGGGGTGTGGTGCATGGGGTGAGGTAAGCATTACTGGCGTCACACATTGCCTGTACTTAAAGCCTACTGTATGTAGTATGTAGGCCTACATAACACCTCACTTCAACCACTTTTTGAATGCACATTATGACACACAAAAACACACCCATCCATGCAGTATTCTGAAAAATGGGGCCAGGGATGTCATCAAGCGGAAACAAAGGGGTCAGTTGTCCTGGGCCCAGAAGAGAGTGGGGGTGTGAGCAGAATTGGCTCCCAATTATTGGGTGGGGGGCACCTTCAGGTGACTTTTGTCCTGAGCCCCGCTAAATCTGTCAGGGGCCCTAGATGGGACTAATCACCTTGACAAGAGACCAATGCAGACTAATAATGCATATATAGCCTACTGAATGCATAGGAGTAGGCCTGTACACTTTCTTTCTTCTCATACTGGCTATACCACTTAATGCATCTCTCATGGCCCTCTTCATCCTCCTCATTGTCTTCTGCACTATGTCTCTGTCCTCATTTCATCCTTTTCCCTACCTGTTCCTCCAAAGGTTTCTCTCCCTTTTTCTCTATTAGTTTTCTCTCATAGTTCAATCTCTCTCTCTCTCTCTCTCTCTCTCTCTCTCTCTCTCTCTCTCTCTCTCTCTCTCTCTCTCTCTCTCTCTCTCTCTCTCTCTCTCTCTCTCTCCCCTTGCTCTCTCACCCGCCCTGTCTCTTAAACGAGGTAGTGTTTTAATTAGCTAATTAAATCTCAGTAGGATGGGAACCCCCCCTGCCCCCAGCA
>NC_085859.1:57812669-57827669 GCF_034702125.1 Engraulis encrasicolus | reverse complement strand
CGCCCCAGAGACTGATGAAGCGAGGAAGTGAGACCAGACTGCTGCTCACTTTCAGCTTGTTCCGTGACTCACCGCAGCAATCATTGATTACATCACAGAAATAACCTCTTTAGCCAATGTTTTTCTTTCCCAAATTGCGGTATAAAGTTCAACCACTTATGGGCCATTTACATTGACCTGCTACTCAACCTCTTGGCTTTGTGGCTTGTCTTCTCACTGACAGTTATTCTTGGAGTCTATATGATTTCTTCACTCCTGTTCACCCCTTTTCTGCTCTCTCTCTCTCTCTCTCTCTCTCTCTCTCTCTCTCTCTCTCTCTCTCTCTCTCTCTCTCTCTCTCTCTCTCTCTCTCTCTCTCTCTCTCTCTCATTCCCTAACCAGCCTGTTCTGGGGTAGTGTTGCTTTTCACAGCTACGTAATCACCATGCACATATTCACATTCCATCTGCTGGAAGGGGTGCTGTGCACTTTTGTCTTCATCTGTGACAGGAAGGTCAGTGTAGGAGGAGGAGGAGAGGATGAGGAGGGATAGTGAAGTACAGACGAATAGATAGATAGATAGATAGATAGATAGATAGATAGATAGATAGATAGATAGATAGATAGATAGATAGATAGATAGATAGATAGATAGATAGATAGATAGATAGATAGATAGATAGATGTCATGTTTCAGATTGTGTTTGTCTGTGTGACAGAGAGAGAGAGAGAGAGAGAGAGAGAGAGAGAGAGAGAGAGAGAGAGAGAGAGAGAGAGAGAGAGAGAGAGAGAGAGAAAGAAACAGAGAGAGAAACAGAGAGAGAGAGAAAGAATGGGATGCATTCTTAAAAGGCTTTCAAAAAAGAGTCACAAGTCTTCATCCCCACCCCACTCCACAACACCCCAGGCTCCACGTGCATAGAGCCCTAAACCACCCCACTCTACAGTACCCCATGACACGCTCAAACAGAGCCCTGCTTGCCCCACCCCACCCTGGGCCCTCTCCACCCTCCTCTCCCCACACTCTACCACAGTACTTTATAGCCCTTTGCCCATTAGGTTCCGCGGAACTGTTCTAACACAACAAGGCGTCATAAATATTCATGAAAGTTGACGGGGGGGTCGATGGTGCTGTCTGGCACGCATTTCGATACAACAGGGACTAGAACTGGGCCAGGTATGATCAGCTGCTGCAAGTAGCCGCGACAACACCGTGCTTTCGCGGCATGGTGAATAGCAGAAGGGAAAGAGTCCTAATGTAAACGATAAGTTATACTCATTACTCACTTGGCAAGTTGTCTTGTGAATTCAAATTGTATATTGAAGTTGGACTGCAGATTTTAGCCGTAGTATAGCCTTCCCTCTGCCTGACTGAAGTGCATTTGCAAACCAGGAAGCAATTAAATGAACATTAGTACCGTCGCCAAAAAAGTAGGCTACTTTCTGGGGATGTTCATTCGTCAATTTCTCAGCGTGCTTCATCTAAGGCCCCATGAAATCTAATGAAAGTAACGCTTCTCTTGCCTGCATGTCCAGTTGCACGCCATGGTAAAAAAAAGACAGGCAAGTCCTCAAAACCAGTTACTCATTACTCTATAGTCTTGTGAATTGTAGGCAATTAGATATTGAGGTTGGACTGTAGAGCGTATTTCAGCCGTGGTATTTGTAGCCAATTCCCTTCTTGCATTCGCAAACTATGAAGCAAATAAATAGCAGACATCCCGCTGTCTAAAACTACGGTCTGTGAGATGTTTACCTCACACCGTGCACACTTCTAATGCCTGCCAAGGCCTACTAAACTTTAGAAGCATAAGACGGCCGTGCAGAGGCTCGCGAATGTGGAAGCAAATGTAAACGCATACACGGCCAGAAAAAAATGACCTAAAGTTTATGAACACAGAATAAAAGCAACCTGTCCTACGCTACGGAGACCTCCCATATGAAAAGATGTGCAATGAAAAGGATTTAATTTAATGCTAGCCAGATGCTGTGCCTTGTGACTTTTTTGCATGGTGCGTGTTCATACTGTATTTCTCCCATAAAAACGGCTTCTCACGAGGAGAAGGCGTGGAGCTTCCCACATGAGGCCTACATTTTTTTTAATCGGTCGATAGCCGAATGCCGTCAGCGCAAGAAACAATTCCTTGACAACTCCTTGGCCAAGGACTGGAGTTACTTTAAAGACCATGATAACTGCTTGACCAATTTTCTATGTCTAGTCTACTGTAAAAACTGCCGACAGAAAAGCCATATTGATGTTAACGTGTGTGGGTGGGGATAGATATTTGCACATATGCCGCTAAATCCTAACACAGGGCAACATCTAGCCTAGTGGAACTAGCTCAGCACGCCTACAACCACGTCTGTGGCGATTCTATAATCGCCCCTGTTTGAGCTGATAATGGGTGCATATGGGTGGAGTAAATGCAAAAGAAAACCGAAACCACGCCCCAGCAGTGCGGAGCCCCGTTCTAACAGGGCTAGTCGAAATGGGGCTAATTATGTCCCACTCAAACAGTTCTGTTCCCCCCAACCCCACCCTGATCTGGGCCCCTCTCCCCCATCCACCCTCGACACCTCTACTCTCCCCTCCTCTGCCTGCCTGTCTCATCAATTATGGCCTAAAGTCGCCATACTGAAGATATCACTTTAGAACGTTGGGAGTGGAAGGAGCTGTCGGCATGGCGATGATGGATGGCGGGGCGTGAGGAGCGGGGAACTCCCAGCATGCACTCTGGGCCGGGGTGGGCCTGTCACCGCGAAACTCACTATGGAGGGAACGGAGAGTTTGAAGGGAAGGTGGGGTGAGGTGAAGAGGGTATGAGGGGGTGAGGTGGGCACAGACTTCTACCAAGAAGATGGCAGGGTTGATGGATGCCATCGAGAGAGAGAGAGAGAGAGAGAGAGAGAGAGAGAGAGAGAGAGAGAGAGAGAGAGAGAGAGAGAGAGAGACGGGGGGGGGTTAGTGGAGGGGGCAACACTTTGCCATAATTCCAACTGTACAACACATAATGAGGCAAGGAAAACTCACAGTAAATACTGTGGTGTAAATGAGAAAATACATCATGAGCCAGGCTAAAGCAAAACTAGCTAATTTCCACCCATTGTGTCTAGGTATGAACTGAAACTGAAGCAGAAATCAGGAAAAAAGTGTAGTAGGGAGAAACTGTGGTGACTAAACGGTGAACTGAAACTGTGGTGTCGACTAAACTTTTCACCGATGTATAAAAAATGAACAGAGCAGGGAAACAAGAAGGCTAAGAAGAAATGAGAATACACAATGAAGCCTTGGCGAACATCACACACACTCTCTCACTCTCATCACACGCTCAACACGTTCAAACCCAAAGTACAAAGAGATCCCAACCATCCTCTGCTTATATTTTTCAAAGATACATTCTCTTGCTGTACACATTATTTCTAAAGAGAAATACAGAACCAAAACGTCACAAATCGGTTAAGAAGTAGAGGTGCTTAACTCGAATCTTTGAGGCGTCCGGGTTGATTGGATCATTCCAAGGAGAGTATCCGGATTAGACGGATCACTCGGATCACACGGATCACTTATTTAAAATAGGCCTAAATAAAAATAAATAATAATAATGTATTTTTTTAAAACGTTTCTGCCGTTAAATAGCTATGCCTTTGTTGTTCCATTTATCAATTCATGTTGATAAATCAAAGAGTAAGACAGTTTGATCAACAAAACTCACTTTATGAATGTCACAGTTCCTAAACTCATGCTGCGATCCGACCCACCTCTCCTCACTAAACATGCAACCACAACTCGAACAGCCTTTGGCAGCAGTGAAACGGCATGTTCCTGATTTTGCAATAAATAATGTGTGTGTTTGTATTTAAGAAGACTAAAAGTCAAATATTTGGGAGCAGAAGTCTAGTTGAGCAGGGATAGTCAGGAGGCGAGCAGCAGATGACCACTCGCTTCCGCTGCCGAGTTGCCTTGCGACTCGCACACTCGTGGCAAAAACGAAACTTAAGCGTTGATCCGATCCGTAGGGGATTCGCTGCTACCAACAACTCAGTCAGGATTCGTCTCACCGAGTCGCCGAGGGCGCCGCTGCTGAGTGACTCGGACGAGGGGAGTGACAGCAGTGGCTTTAAAGACTGTAGCCTACGCTGTAAAACGCAGTGAGTGATAGAGTCACGTCTGTAGACTATAATTTCCCTAAGAGTAGCCTACAGAGTGAGATGTTAAAGCGTTGGCAGAGCACTGTTAACATTTAGAAATGTAGAGCTCAACAGAGTCAGAAGCACACACATAGGGAGCGGGGATCCGCGACTCAACAGGCTGGACGGATCAAACAGGCTCGATGAATGACGAGGCGGGAGTTGGTTCAGTTTTACTCAGTGAGTGTTCGTGACTGAACAGCATACTAGGGAGATTAGAGAATGGCTGTTGTAGTCAACTAAAGAGGATATATTCCGGTTTCACAATTTCTCGCGCTGTAACTGCCATTTTGTTGACATATTAATGAAATGCCGTCTGACCCGCCTTTGGCGGATCAATGCACGACAGCCATCCGGTCTGTTCGGATGAGGTCTTTACCCGGCTCTCCAACCGGATCCTCCGGGTTTTGTATCATCTCTATTAAGAATGAGTTTGAATTCTGGATCTTAGAAATAGTGTGTGTGTCTGTGTGTGTGATGGCGGAGGTGGTGGAGGTGGTGGCGGTGGTGAGGGCAGACTAACTGGTGTCCCTGTCAGTAATTATACAATCGCCGCTTTGATGTCCAATAGCCATTAAAGATTCAATTGGGTCTAGAGAGAATTAATAGTGCATTAATCAGCATGCTCTAATTAGCTAATAACATGTTAATTAAATCTGCTATTTAAAGTTCTGAGACATGTAATGCTTAGTCTACCATGCAGCCTCGTTTAACATGATGCCTTTCTGAAATCTCTCTCTCTATCCCCCCCCTCTCTCTCCCTCTCCCTCTCTCTCTTCCTCTCTCCATACTCATCTACTGTATTGAGATGAAAAGGGCAGACAGCAAAAATGAGTTAATGCAATATATTAGTAAGAATAATATATTAAGTGAACACTAAACAATGCAAAAGGTGCACATGTTATGCAGAAAGATTTAGAATAAAAGGCCCAAAAATTTTTTTCCCATTTAATGCAGTTGCATAATTGTCTTTGAACAAAATGATACTTTTCACAAAAATATGACCATGTGTCATAACCTTGCTCTCTGAAACCACACACAGACACAGACACAGACACAGACACAGACACACGCACACGCACACGCACACGCACACGCACACATGCACGCACGTGTGTGCCCGCACGTGTGTGCCCGCCTGCCCTCTCACTCAATGCGGCCCTTAGATAAAACATAATAATAATGAACACTAGATTTTGTAAAAATCACTTCAAATATCATCAATTATACTGTTGGTTAATAGAAAACGCTTCTATTTCTTTTTCACAATATCGGCGGTAAGTGAGCAACCAGCTGCTCCTCAAACTCAGTGAGAAGCAGTCAGATGGATCCATGGTCATGTGGCCCTCTGATGGTGGAAATGAAGAAATGTGGCCCTTTTTATTCTGAAAGTCCCGGAGCTACACTGTTAGCCTACTAGTCCTCTTTATCCTCTGTCCACCAGCAACCTCCTGGCCCAGGCCAGTCCCATCCTCCCTCCGCTCCAAGGTGATCAATCACACAGCAAAACAGGCTAAGTAGAGCGCCAGCAAAATAAGGCTTCGATCGCCACTGCTGCTTACAGATGGACACTTTACACAGCCATATGCCAGGTGTCCCCCACTGACGATGAGGATGTAAATACACACACACACACACACACACACACACACACACACACACACACACACACACACACACACACACACACACACACACACACACACACACACACACACACACACACAAGTGGAGTAGAATGGCTAATGGCAGGAAGCCAATGAGAGAGAGAGAGAGAGAGAGAGAGAGAGAGAGAGAGAGAGAGAGAGAGAGAGAGAGAGAGAGAGAGAGAGAGAGAGAGAGAGAGAGAGAGAGAGAGAAATTCAATCTTGCCGCCGGGATGGAGGCAAGCCTTGTGGATTAGCTGAGTTATTTTTCCCGTGCTGCCGGGGGGGGCGTGGCTGGAGGAGCTGTTTTAATGGGAAATCAATACCGCTGGCGGTGTAAAACGCTTGACCCAAACGCTTCCTTACTTTCTCCACTCGCTTCCTTCTTTCTTATCCCCACCACCGTCTGCCCTGGAATGGCTCCATAAGCCGGCGGGCACATTTTATTTTTCCGGCCCTAACAAATGACGCCGAGAAGGTGGCTGTGTGAACCAGCAGCAAGGCCTGTCAGGCTTTCTCTTTCCCTTCCCTTCTCTCTCTCTCTCTCTCTCTCTCTCTCTCTCTCTCTCTCTCCAGGGACCGGAGGCTTCTTATCAACCTTAATTCACCTCTGGCCGTGTTCACTGATAAATAGGTATTGATTTATACCCGTCTCCCCCCCCCCTTCTCTCTGTCTGTCTGACTGTGTGTGAGAGGGTGAGTGACTGCTTAATCCAGAAAGTATTGATTGTGTATTTGCCAAATTATGAAGTCAAATGAGGCGAATGGACTGATAATGACATTATACAGACTGTGTTTACCTCATCACAATGAATAATGCTATTGTCTTTGTCATACTGTTATTGATTGTCTTTTTTGATTCCACGATTAACTGATATGAAGCCCTCCAATATTTTATGTTCCCTTCCCTGCAGTCTGGGCCCCTGATGCAACACCATCAGTACGGCACAGTATATAGTAATAGCCAATCACAGCTCAGCACAGCTCAGCACAACACAACACAACACAACACAGCACAACACTGCACAGCACAGCACAGCACAGCACAGCACAGCACAGCACAGCACAGCACAGCACAGCACAGCACAGCACAGCACAGCACAGCACAGCACAGCACAGCACAGCACAGCACAGCACAGCACAGCACAGCACAGCACAGCACAGCACATGGCTTCTCCACATCCCCCCTTCAAGCCTGTGCGCCACAGATCGATACTTTTGATGGAAAGCAATAATCAGCTCTATTAAGTGACAAAGGTTTGCTCTGCAACAGCTGGCCTGGCACGGGCGCCGGCCTTGTCGAAGTAATGAATCGTGAAACAATCAGGCAGTAGCCATTTGTGTTTAGATCTGTAAATATGGCGCGGTACAAGTGCCAGACCATCGCCCGCTTCCCAGCTGGGGCCACAGATGGTCAGGATGGGGAGCGGCTCAGGAGCTTCTCTCTCTCTCTCGTTCTCTCTCTCTCTCCCTCCCACCATCCCTCCATCCTTCCTTCCCTCTGTCTCACCTCTGCGGTTGTCTGAGTGACAACTTCACTTTCGAAGCCACAGACTTGCCACGGGAACATGTTTGCCTCTGGACAAGAGCCAACTCCCTTTTAAAGGGCCTACAGCTTGGAGATGGGCGCTGTGGGTTGAGATACGCTGCGTCGATTAGGGGCTGAGTCAAAACGCTTGGTCCGCCGTCACTACTTAGACTCAAGAGCAGAAATATGGAAAGAGGACAAAGAAGGGATGGATAAAGAGAGAGACTGAAAGAACGAGCGAGGGGGAAGGAGAAAGATAGAGAGAGAGAAGGGAAAAGGGCTGAGAGGAGCAATGTGATCTTGCTATTTAAAGACACGATCACCTAATTAACCTTGCAGGGCAATGAGGGACTCTGACGCGCCAGGGCCCAGTAGAACAGTGGCGAGTCGCAACAATAAATCTAATTAAGTAGCTCTTTTCTCTGCCAGCAACACAAGAGAATGAGAACAGTCCTACAGTTCATTATTTGGCAACCCCATCCCCATCCCCATCCCCATCCACACCCCCATCAGTACCCCCCCCCCCCAAAAAAAAAGAATTGTTGAAACGTTCTGAGCTTATCTGTCTCCGTGAGTAAAGCGAGCCCAGATGTGATGGCGGGCCCACTTGCGCCGCCTGACAGCTGAATAAATACTGGCGACAATCACGCAGACAAATACGAGACGAGCCTTCCACCGCCCCGCTCTCTCCATCGCCCATTCATCCACTCAAATGATGGCAAAGGAGACAGAACGCGTTTAATCCTGGGAGCGCGTGCCGACGGCAGAGACGTCCTTGAAGATAGAGCAGAGAGAAAGAGACGAAAGGTTTATTTAATCTTCTCTCCTCTCTTCAAGGTAAATGACTGTGCTACACTTTTACATTCGTGCTTTGCTAAGCGGCTCGGGCGCGTTGCGGCTAACTGCGGTTTTTTTCCGCCTTGTCTTTATCACAACCATAATTGTCACTGTTATGGGCCACATTGTGACCATGGAAACTGATCTGCTTTTGTTGCTATTATCACTCCCATTCAAATGATATGGATTTCCTGGGGTACATTTTAGTCTGATGGCGTTGTGTTTGAAATGTCTCTGACCTTGTATCGGAAGGACACAATGCAGATGTCAACACACAAGTCACAACTCAGGAGTTCAAATATGAACATACTGCATTTTAATAAAACTAATTTCCAACATTTTCTGATAATCAAATGTCTTGTGTGCGTGTGCGTGTGTGCGCGCAGTGCGTGTGTGTGTTTCTGTCTGTACTGATGTTGTACTGGACAGGGCCGAGCAGGTCCCCCATGGATGGTCAGTCAGACCTCTGCTGTTGTCCCCAGAGCACAGCTGTCCGGAAGAGTACCCCTCCTCTCCTCTCTTGTCCTTGGCCCCAGCAAACCGACTGTCTGACGACTGCCCGACCGACCTGATGATTGCAAACCTGGACTGCGGAACTCCTCTCCACGCTAACTGTCATGACCTGGCTCGACCACGAGGGAAACGGCTTAAATAAGCTGTCAGCTTCAATAAAGCCAATAAGGGCGTCAGATAAATGATTATTGCATTGTGGGGAAAAGATCATTTCTGTACAGAAATAGAGGATGACCTTTGCGGATAATTTCTGGCCGACGATTCCTCTTTCCCTTTCTTCCTCTCTCTCTCTCTCTCTCTCTCTCTCTCTCTCTCTCTCTCTCTCTCTCTCTCTCTCTCTCTCTCTCTCTCTCTCTCTGTAACTGGATAAATCAAATGCTCTTTTGTTCAGGCCTGATGTGCTGGAACCGTATTGTGTGGGCAGTGAAACACGCCTCTTACACTGCTCACAGACCTTCCCCGCACGCCCCATAGACCCTCTCGGGCGCTGAGAGTCAAATTAATACACTTTAAGGTCGAGCCAACCTCCATTACTCTATACGTCCCCACTGCTAAGTGCACTACTTATGTCCCTTTAGACATTTCCTGTCATAGACTATGTTACTGACGAGACAAGAGCACTGCTTTTTCTCTTGGAAACATTGTTTGATTTGTTCTTAGATAAAACCAGGAATCGTCTCCATAACCTCTTTATTGAGTGGGATGGGATATTTTATACATTTAGATAAAATGTAAAAACATAGATTAAACAAACACCCCTTCCACATGTTTTGACATGGGATTAATTAAAATAAGGTACTCAATTATATGTTACACATTGACAAACGCTTAATTTCAATTAGGCCATAATTAACATTAAAAAGTTATATTTCAATAAGGATGTGCCAGCATATCAAAATACAATTTTACCAACGCAGTTGTGGCAATATAATCACATGCAAAATTTCACTAATTTATAATTAAATAGATTGATTAATAATGGTTCTTCATACAGACAAAGTAGTGGCACATTTTAATAGCTTACAAATGGCCACAATGTATTACAAAATGGTTAAAATGTACCGTACCGTAATGAAAAATGTCAAAATGTGCTCTGTTCTATGTACAGTTCATGAACCTACCATTTATACTTCATAACCTGTTATTCCTACTTTCCTGGGCCATAAGGCAGAGCACAATTTTTTTGGCATGACACACTATTACATACGTACATGGGAAGAAAATTGTGTGTTTGCTATGACTTTATAACGAGAGAATGGAGATATTTCCAGTATGAAGACATTGCCAGGACTGAGGAGACAGTATAAAGACGTTAGTGGTGTACAGAGACAGTTTGGGGACGCTGACATGGAGACATCAGGCAGTGAGGGGACATATGTGGTCTTGAGGGTGGGGATGTGTTCAGTGTATACTGCACATATGCCTCAGAGGCCTCAGTCTGTTCTTCACACCCCTGCTGTGTGCTTGGCTGCACAATGTCTTCCCCTAAAGTAAGCTTTTTTCACACATACGTGAACACACACTCACGCGCGCACGCACACACACACGCGCACGCGCAACCACACAAACACACACACACACATGCGCATGCAAATGAGCACATGAATACACACGCAATCACGCACACACACACAAACACAAACACACAGATTGCTGAAAAATGACAGTGGAAATGAAAGAAGGAGCCTGACGGTCACTGTGTGTGTGTGTGTGTGTGTGTGTGTGTGTGTGTGTGTGTGTGTGTGTGTGTGTGTGTGTGTGTGTGTGTGTGTGTGTGTGTGTGTGTGTGTGTGTGTGTGTGTGTGTGTGTGTGTGTGTGTGTGTGTGTGTGTGTGTGTGTGTGTGTGTGTGTGTGTGTGTGTGTGTGTGCAATTGTGTGTGTGTGTGTGTGTGTGTGTGTGTGTGTGTGTGCGCACGCACATTAGTGTGTGTGTGTGTGTGTGTGTGTGTGTGTGTGTGTGTGTGTGTGTGTGTGTGTGAGCCTCACACAGAGACAGCAGCTGATACTTGGTGAGGAAGAAAGAGAACAGGCTGAGGAGTAACACTTGGGCGCGCATGTTCCATATTACTGCATGCTACAGTACATACATAAGATTAGCCTACTATGGA
The DNA here is from genome assembly GCF_034702125.1 of Engraulis encrasicolus. Classification (NCBI taxonomy): domain Eukaryota; kingdom Metazoa; phylum Chordata; class Actinopteri; order Clupeiformes; family Engraulidae; genus Engraulis; species Engraulis encrasicolus. The sequence continues at coordinate 57,816,869 of NC_085859.1, read as the reverse complement.
CAGCCCTGGCCCAATGATTAATATGGACTTAAGATCAGGGTTGCAGGTCTACTACAGTCCATGGCTGTGGAGCCCCTGAGCAAGGCATCTAAACCCCATACTGCTCCCAGGACTTTTTTGTTGACCAATAACCTGTAAATAGTTTTATGTTGGATAAAAGTGTCTGCTACAGTAAGTGTAGTGTAATGTAATGTAATGTAATGTATATAATTAAGTGGGATTGCTCCTGCAAGGCATAGGATAGGTCTCAATATGTCCATTTTTGGCCTGAACTATTTAGCCCACACAAAAGATTTTAACTTTGACATGGAGGGCACACAGAGTTGTGACATTTATGTGTGAATTTCATTTGACAACTGAAAAACTTCATGAGATACAGTTTAAAAACTAGATTGTTTTCTCGTAGAAAATGCTGAAAGTGGGCTTGCCTTTTGGTCCAGAGCTGAGCAGTTTTAGTATCCTAATAACTAGATTGCATTCCCGCAGAAAATGCTGAAAGTGGGCTTGCCTTTTCAGCCAGAGCTGAGCAGTTCTAGTAAAACTAGGCCTATGCAGTTGCCTCCGACTGCTAAAGGTATATCCCCGAAACATGACGCTTCCAGTCCCCCATCATTCCTAACACTCCTGTCCACCTATTTATAAACGTATAAAATACAAAGTATAAAAGAAAAATATATTTAATATCTATAGGCCTACATAGATCATTACTGTGCTTAGGCTTAAAACCAAATAACTATTGTGAAAATCGAGCTAAAAGAAATTGGGGCAAATCCATCCACCCACTCTGAAGTTATGAGCCAAACAAAAATTCTGCCATCTTGAAAGTGTCTAATCCAGGGGTGTCAAACTCATTTTGGTCCGGGGGCCGCATACAACCCATGTGGACCTCAAGCGGGCCGCATTACTAACATTATCGCAAAAAAAAAAAAAAACGTAAAGCAGAGGATTAGTGTTCAGTGCTATCACGTTTTAAGTGTGTTGAATATGTAGAAAGCAATGCAATACTGATAAACTGCTAATCCTATGCAAAATTTCCTTGACTTCATTTATTCATTGATAACCGTCAATTAATTAAATAAGGGACAGCTATTTTTGGTAGGGGGTCTGGGGGTTTTCCCCCAGAATTTTTTTTATTTCTTAGATGTAATTTCCTGCATTTTCACTCATTCTAACATACCGTTTCCAGTTTCAGCTTAATAGGAACCAATACAAATCCAATTATATTTATTATTTAATTACAACCAATACCAATACAATACGAATAAGAAATATTAACATTTTATCTCTATATATGAGGTCTATAATATATGAGCTTTATCAAATGCCTGTTACAGTACAACAAATTCACCATTTATAATAGAAGTGTGATGTGCACTTTACTACATATATACAGTATAAGAGAGGGACCATTGGGTTAATGTCATGCAGGTCTCGATTTTGTGCGTAATTGCGCATTTCGGTTATTTCATAAAAAATAAAAAAAAAAGTAAAAAAAATAAAAAAAAATAAAAAATGTTTTTCTTTTTTTTTTTCGTTTTTTTTTTTTTTTTCTCCGGGCCGGATGGAACCCTCTGGCGGGCCGGATGCGGCCCGCGGGCCGTATGTTTGACACCCCTGGTCTAATCTAATCAGTTCATGAGCCTTCGCGAGAGCTCAAAAATGGAAATGGCCGCTGAATGCTACAATTATGTAATTTCATATGCCCCTGCAAAGTAAGAATTTGGTGTATATATTATTGTGCTACTTACAGTAAGCCTATATGCCATGTTTATTTCAATGTTGTGATGTATGAGTAAACTTCAAATTACTGTGGAACATGAATCTGTATCTGCATCAAATCTTTATATTTTGCCATATCCTGGAAGCATTCAATGCAAGTTAGATCAAAATCATAGTCCTAATTGCTTCATAAATATATGATAGTCTCAGATTGTAATGCATTGTAGCTTTGGCTAAAAATGGAGTTTTGCACAAATGTATGTGGAATGTTTTACCTGCCTGTTTTGTATGGCTGTCTCTAAGTACTTGTGAAGTAGAGAGATATCACAGCATGAAAGGTGTGTCATCTTCACCCATGATTTAGTGGCACTAAACAGCCAAACACATCAGACTGTGTCCACTTAGCGGGCTGAGTTATGCTTTTATGTGGGCAATCTCCAGGCCTGGAGAAGGGGCGCTTGTTTCAGGGGCTTGACTAATGTGGCGTGGGGGTCAGAGACCTCTAGTGTCTGTAGTGGGCATGCTTCAGCAACTTCAACACACACACACACACACACACACACACACACACACACACACACACACACACACACACACACACACACACACACACACACACACACACACACACACACACACACACACACACACACACACACACACACACACACACTTCAACACACGCACACTTCAACACACATACACGCACACATGCGAACACGCGCGCGCGCACAGACACACTCCACTCCACCGCCCCTATTTCCTCCTAACATTGACCAGGGCGGCAGTTACACACACGACTAACATCACACCGCACTCCGCCGTGGAAAGGGTGCAGGCGGAGTAGAGTCATGTGACCAGGCTATATTATCCCTCCTCGCACCAGGAACCAGGGGTCTCCGAAAATCCCCCCCTATTGGCGAGAGCCAGGGAGAGACTAAAGACTTATGGAAAATGAAATGGGCTATGACCAGCCATAAGCGTGGAGACAATTACCCCTTCTTTCTGCCCCCCTTCTCTCTCTCTCTCTCTCTCTCTCTCTCTCTCTCTCTCTCTCTCTCTCTCTCTCTCTCTCTCTTGCACATGCCATCTTCTTCTCTCTCCCTCCCTCCCTCACTCAATTTCTCTCTCTGTTTTTCTGTGTGTGTGTGTGTGTGTGTGTGTGTGTGTGTGTGTGTGTGTGTGTGTGTGTGTGTGTGTGTGTGTGTGTGTGTGTGTGTGTGTGTGTGTGTGTGTGTGTGTGTGTGAAAGTGAGAGAAAGTGTGTGTGTATTCACCAGGACGTGAGAGCCTGTGTGTATATGTGCGTAAACGTGTGTGCGAGTGTATCAGACTACACTTGACCCTGTGCGATTACCTTCTCCCATGCTTGAACTCTCCTTGACCCCCTCCCCTCCCCTCCCCTCCCCCTCGCCCCATCCCTCCAGAATAGCCATCGCACGGCCCAGGGCCTCCGCCACCGTCTCCTCTCCTCTCCTCCCGCATCTGGTTATTTTAGCTCCAATTTGCTGCTTAATACAGCAATTACTCTGATCTATGGATGGAGTCATCGTCGCCACAGACTACACACACACACACATACACACACACACACACACACACACACACACACACACACACACACACACACACACACACACACACACACACACACACACACACACACGTCACACACACACACACATAGTTGCACAATCATGTGCACGAAAGCACACACACGCATATACGCACACACACACACACACAAACACACACATTCACACACACACACACACACACACTCTCTCTCTCTCTCTCTCTCTCTCTCTCTCACACACATACACACACACACACACACACACACACACACACACACACACACACACACACACACACACACACAGACACACACACACACACACGCACACACACACACACACATGCGCACATCTCCCTCGTGCATATACAGTACGACTCACAGACAGGAAACTCAGCACATTCTGCTCTTATGAGTCTTGCGAGGCTGCAGCCTGTCCCATCCATGGCCGTCACTACCATTGAGGACACAGAGGTCATGTCATCTGTTTTTTTTTAATAATGTAAAATGTATCTATGATGGAACTTGATATATGATCAACAATGATAAATTCAGTCTGTATACGCCACCCCCATTTATCCTCAAGGCAGGGATTAATGAAAACAAACTTAAGAGTGACTGAAGTGTTTGAAGCATTCTAAATGTACAGTATGCAGTACAGCACACAGTATTTGATCTGAACATTTGAAAATGTCTGGCTACGGCCCTGGTGCCATCCCATCCCACCTCAGCTCAACTCACTGTGACCCGCTACGGTGTGCACTCTAATGTCCACATTCATTTGAAGGGTAATTAATTGACTTGGCTGGATGGACTTTCCGAGGAGAGAGGTCAGAATCACACTCTGCACTTCTATATTAGTGTACAGTTAGGGATCTTGATGAGAGTGTGATATCTCAATGGTGA
>NC_085859.1:57795169-57805169 GCF_034702125.1 Engraulis encrasicolus | reverse complement strand
TGTGTGTGTGTGTGTGTGTGTGTGTGTGTGTGTGTGTGTGTGTGTGTGTGTGTGTGTCTGTGTGTGTCTGTGTGTGTGTGTCTGTGTGTGTGTGTGTGTGTGTGTGTGTGTAGAGAGATACTATTCGTACTCCTATGTGCCACCAGTGGCCTGTCCTATTAGCCTATTGTCATACACTAGGCCTACCTTAGGAATGTGTGTGTGTGTGTGTGTGTGTGTGTGTGTGTGTGTGTGTGTGTGTGTGTGTGTGTGTGTGTGTGTGTGTGTGTGTGTGTGTGTGTGTGTGTGTGTGTGTGTGTGTGTGTCTGTGAGAGAGTGTGTGTGCTTATACAGCATCAACGTTTTGCTTTCAGACTGCTTGTGGAGCCATTTATCGTTCATACTGAACTAGAAGCTTGAACCCATTGATGCCATGGCTGACATGGTATGCTGTGTTAGAGGAGAACTCTTCTGTTGGTTAGTTGGTAATAAATGTACAAGTAAAAGGAATAATAGGGGGGACGCTGTAGCGCAGCGCGCTAATTCCCCCACATTTGGGCTTGCTTGCCCACCCACGGGGACCCCGGTTCAACCGGGGTCATTTCCCGATCCTCCCCTGTCTCTCTGTCCCATTTGCTTCCTGTCACCATCTTCGACTGTCCTGTCAAATAAAGGCATAAAAGTTATGTTATTTTTTTTTATTTTATATATTTTTTTTAAAAAAAGAAAGGAATTATCTGGAATTCTCACATTGACAACAAATTAGTTCCATTTTAAAGCAAAGTAGGCATGAGGCAGGAAACAGCGGTGTGTGTGTGTGTGTGTGTGTGTGTGTGTGTGTGTGTGTGTGTGTGTGTGTGTGTGTGTGTGTGTGTGTGTGTGTGTGTGTGTTTATGTCTATGCTACCGTATGCAACTCATACCTGCTTCAAAATACAATGAATTGAAAGTGTTTTATGTCACGTGATGAGGGCCCATATGTGAGAGAGGGGCAGTGAGTGAAATAAAAAGTCAGACAAAGAATAGAACTAAAGACGGAAGGAGAGAGAGGGAGAAAAGGAGCAAAAGGCAGAGAAAAAGAAGGAGAATCTGTAAAAACTCCCGCACACTTCACTGTTCTTCTACAATATACAACGTTTTTGGTAGATCTCCATAAAATATGAAGGTCTAGGACCAAAACGTGTATTAGGGAAGAACAGTGAAGTGGTCAGTGTGCGGGACTTTTTTCAGATCGTCAGATGAGTGACCCATGGGTCATCTCAGACGCACCTGCCAGCTGAGGCCTGCGGAAAAAATACAAGTTTAGAGAACAGGAAAGGCATCAAGGAGACAATAAGAAAGGCAATAAGAGACAATAAGAGATTGGCGACAATTAAAGGGGGGTGGAATGAAGTCAAGGGATATGAGAGAGAGAGAGAGAGAGAGAGAGAGAGAGAGAGAGAGAGAGAGTGAGAGAGTGAGAGAGAGAGAGAGAGAGAGAGAGAGAGAGAGAGAGAGAGAGAGAGAGAGAGAGAGTGAGAGTGTGAGAGTGAGCTGGAATGACAAACTGCAGCGGTGCGAACTGCAATTACATTGGGAAGGGAGGCAGAGGAGACGACAGCAGTTTAGGCAACAATTTGGGCGTCTGCTGCGGCAGCTGGTGCTGGTTTTAATTCAGTAATTGATAGACTCTGCCAGTCACTGGTGGCATCGGAATTAAAACTCAAATTACCGTCATTAGCGAGCCGTAATGAGTGAATCAAACACTCATCAGTGTTTTTGTTTATCGTTATCCCCAAAAAGTCCCCACTCACTTCTCGTCCTGCCTCGGCCGGGTTCTATCCCGATCTGATTGGACGGCCACTGAAGGATTCAACTCATGTTCTCACGCCTCTAGCTTGATTTTTTAAATTTAATTTAATCAATGACTCAATTCTTCTAGTTTTACATCAGTATTGCCAACTATCCATCTACCCATGAATGCTTCCATCCAGCCATCAATCAATCAATCAATCAATCAATCAATCAATCAATCAATCAATCAATCAATCGATCGATCGATCGATCAATAATTTCCTACATTAACCAACTTATTCTCCCATCTATTTCATATTTGACCATTTACACCTTGCTGCATGTTTGACGATTTGCCCCTTACACTACCTATCTAATTAATTGTTTTATACTGTATATTGTATCTGTGCATACGTATCTTTTGAGTCCCCTCTAAAAAAACTCACTGTGCTCATCATAACTATATGGTCTGTTTGCATGTATTTTTCATGTTTCAATTGACAATAACGCCTCTTCATTCATTCATACTGAACTTATGTACAGTATCTGTTACGTATCTACCCAGTTCGTAGTTCTATACTGTATCTGGGCATGTCTTTGTCTTGCTCCCTTGTTAAAAACTGCTGTGCTCATCATACCTCATGATGAAGCACTATTGCTGATGCTGACACTCATCACACACACTGACCCCCATCAGGCATTTAGTGGGATCATGGTAATTACCGCAGTTAGCATGGCGGCCTCAGACAATCTGATGATGTGGTCTCTTCTGAGGAGACAGCTATCGCATCTGTGGATCATCACAGCCCTGTGGTGCAAGGTCACATCCCACTCATTGCTCTCTCTCTCTCTCTCTCTCTCGTTCTCTCTCTCTCTCTCTCTCTCTCTCTCTCTCTCTCTCTCTCTCTCTCTCTCTCTTTGCGTGTGTGTGTGTGTGTGTGTGTGTGTGTGTGTGTGTGTGTGTGTGTGTGTGTGTGGTGTGTGTGTGTGAGTGAGTGAGAGTGTGTGTGTGTGTGTGTGAGAGAGAGAGAGAGAGAGAGAGGAGAGAGAGAGAGGAGAGAGAGAGGAGACAGAGAGGAGGGGAGAGGACCGAGAGAGGAGAGAGTGAAAGGAGAGAGAGAGGGATAGAGAGAGAGAGAGAGAGAGAGTGTGTGTGTGTGTGTCAGGGTGGGATCGGGTGGGGGGTGTTGAGCTTGCTGGTCAGGAGTGCATGGCATCTCCTTGCCTCTGGCAGCTGCTCGTTATGAGGTCACACAGCACACACACACACACACGCACGCACCCACATACACATAGGTGGGAAAGGTGCTGAGGAGGCAGACTTGCAGTGGTGACCGTGGAGAGATTGACAAGGTCTGTGTTCACCAGGGCTCTCTCTGCCCTTGACTGGTCACACTCTCACACCCCTCAGGCAACCCCCCTCTCTCTCACACACACACTCTCCCTCTCTCCCTATTCCCGTATCTGTCTGTTTCTGGAGGCTTTTCTTCATCTCTTTGTCTCTATCTGTGTCCATTTTCTCTGTCTTTTTCTCTGTATCTCACTCTCCTCGCAATCTGTCTTTCCCCTACTGTTTTCCTACAGCTCAGTTTCCAGTCAAAAACTTTCCTCCATTTTTCAAAAGGGGGAAGGTGTCATTGTGTGTGTCGTTAGGCTCTTTACAGTTTTTCTCGATTGCCTCCACACTAGTTCTGGTACTTCACACACAATTCTCGGAACATCTCACCCATTTCCCAACTCCCCTAACCAAAGTCACTGAACACTAAACACAATTCCTTATTTACACTCACATTTCAGTTTTAAAACACAGTCTTTTCAAACCACTACACACAATTTTCTGGATTACACACAATTTTCATGAAGAAAAACCCTGGTTGTCGCATTGAACACACTGCCATTCAAAATACTAAAATCAACTTCCACCCTATATTCACTTCCTCATCAGATGGGCAAACTCTCTTCATACCGGTTTACAATCTGAAATCATCACCCCATAAGGACACACATTACATGTGATATTGATGAAAACATGAGTGGATGCAGTGAGAAAACACATTTGTTTAGTTTTTGAACTCCAAAAGATGTTATACAAGAGATCGCTTTCATGTGTTACCCAATATTTTACAATAAATGTCNGAAAAATATGTAAAATATATTCACATCAAGTCTAAAAACAATATTTTGGTATTTTACTACAGAAAAATACCCTCTTTTATTTAGTAAGTAGAACACTGAAGAAAATAAGTTTCTACCGTGTGTCAAGTTGAGTATAGAGTTTTACCTTGTGCATATTAGTGTTCAATGGTTCACATAAGAGTGTATTGAAATGACTGCTTGTGTGTGTCATTTGAGAACATTGTTTTGAGACAAGACGTCCATTTTTCAGAGGTAGTGAAGAGTTTTGCCCGTTGTGTGTGAGGTTTGGAGATTTGTGTGTAGAGTTCTGAGAATTCGAGAACTGATTCAGAAAATTGTGTGTAAGCAATCGAGAAAAACTGTAAGCACACTGTGTGATTAGGGGGTTTCGCGCGCGCGTGTGTGTCTCTGAGCGTATGTGTGTGAAGACCAGACCAGTGTGAACATTTGTCAGGGTACATTTATTTAATGAAAGAAATAACAGTATTACAAGCAAAGCACACAGGTTGAAAACTAGGCCTATTTCCCCTTACACCGCACTTATTTAGTGAAAGGTGTGTGTGTGTGTGTGTGTGTGTGTGTGTGTGTGTGTGTGTGTGTGTGTGTGTGTGTGTGTGTGTGTGTGTGTGTGTGTGTGTGTGTGTATGTGTGCGTGTGTGTGTGTGTGTGCGCGTGTGTGTGTGTGTGTGTGCGTGCGTGCGTGTGTGTGTGTGTGTGTGTGTGTGTGTGTGTGTGTGTGTGTGTGTGTGTGTGTGTGTGTGTGTGTGTGTGTGTGTGTGTGTGTGTGTGTGTGTGCTTGTGTGCTTTAGAAGTTAATTTCCAGAGTTTATGCTTCAGCTTCTCATTGTCTTTGTAACCTGCAATTTTTGAATTAATAGTCAGACATCTTGGGCTGTAAATCCAACATCCAACTCTGGTCAGACCAGAAAAAAAATATATTGAAAAAAAAAATGTTAAGAAGCAAAGAAGGTAAGATGGAAAATTGTTCAAAGACAACACATAAGCTGTTAAAGCCAGCAAAATCATCAGTTTGAGGATATACAAACAGAAAGTCTAAAAACAAGAATTTTAATATATTTCATGAGTATCTCTGATGTGTCTTTGGATAATTGAGACAAAGTTTGAAAGCATTGAAATGGCTTTTGTCAGCAATAGATCAACTGGTGTATACAGTGGTGCTCATATATTTACATACCCCAGTAGAATATGCTTTGCTTATTACTTATGACTATTGTTTGAATGAAGCCATCTATTGGAATGAAACTGGTTTTAGCTTTTAAAAATAATAATAACAACAGAAACTACCCAAATAAGCTTGATCATAAGTTTACATACCCTGGTGATTGAGGCTGATAACATTCATAAAATTTCACACAAGTGGGTCTGAATGGCCATTACAGTTGACCATCTTCATTTGTGAGCTGTTGACTTATGATTTGATTGAACATAAAAGGTCAATGAGTATTTGGACTCCCGAGAGAACCTTGCATCCCTCAAGTCAGTGCTTCACTACAGTTTTCATGTTCTACATTGTAAAGAAAGCAAAAGACTTGTCGAAGGGGTCTTTCGGGGCAGAAATGAACTCTATGAAACAGGAAAGGCACATAAAAAGCATCAAACAAATTCAGAATGTGAATTTGCATGGTTCAAACTTCAATTCAGAAGTGCAATATGAGGTCTTTGGTTGAAATCAAGCCATCGGCAGGTAGATAAAATAAAATAAAATAAAATCTAATCCATAATTGCGAGGGAAGTTCATCAGGAGGCATAGGACGACCAAAAAATAACTTAAGGTGAAATACAGGACAACATGAAAAAGTGTTTCAAGCTGTACAGCAAAGAGGCACTTGAGGAAAGATGGTCTGTTGGGGGTTGCCAGGAGAAAGCCATTACTACAAAAATGCAAACATGTTATTTTGCTTATGATACACCAAATAGCATAGATACAAGCGTCACAAAGCTTAGGAGAAGTTAATTTGGAAAAATGAGATCAATGTGGGACTTTTTTCAGCCACTATTAACACTACATTTGGAGAACAGTCAACGTGGCTTATGATGAAAGTTGCACCATCCCGTCAGTGAAACATGGTGATGGACCACTGATGTCATGTGGAGTTACGAGTGACAAATGCACTGTACTTTTGGTCCATAGATACTCATAGAATGATGAATATATTACCCTCTGAAAAATACTGGAGGAAACTTGACACTCATCAGACTTGAAACTGCACACGGGCCATTGTTTGGACATGCCAACATGACAATAATCCAAAACAGATAGCCAAGTCAACCTGTCATTAGCTTCGGAAAAATAAAAAGAAGGTTTTTGAGCGACCATCTCACTCTCCTGATCTCAAAATCATTGAACCACTCAGAGGAAACCTCAACCATTAGGCTCCGGCAAGACACCCAACGATATTATAGGACACAACCATTCTTCCAGCAAGAATGGGCTGTTTTGCCATCTGGGAAAATGAAGAGTCTTATCCACAACTATTACAAATTATTTAAAGTCGTCAATGATGTTAAACGAGGCAGTATACAGCATCAGAAACTAGGGTATATGTAAACTTTTGATCAGGGTCATTTGCATTGATTGGGTTGTAATTATGATTTTGAAAGAGTAAACACAGATTATTGCTAATAAATGTCTTCACCCAGTCACTAGCAATGAGTGAAAAAAAAAGTTTTGCGTAATCCTTCATATTCTGTGAGAAATCGCTAAGAAACCATATATTCTGCCAGGGTATGGAAACATATGAGCACCACTGTATTTAGCGTACAACCAGATGCCTTTCCACATTGGGAACAGTGAACTGGCTTTTCTTGAGTGAATCCACCAATTTTTCCTAAAATTGCTCATGTCACCAAATCTTTCTTCACAGCACACTCATATTCAGGACTTTCCCCCCGAATGGATATTTTGGTGGACTTTGAGAGCATGCTTGAATGCAAAACGTTCTCCACACTGAGAGCACTCAAATCGCTTCTCCCGTAAATGGGTCTTCTGATGATCCTTGAGTATGGACCTTAGTCTAAAGCTCTTTCCACATTCAAAACACGGATATGGCTTTTCTCCTGTATGGATCATATGGTGTTTCTGGAGATCTATTGACTGATTGAATCGTTTTCCGCATTGAGAACACTCATGGGGCTTTTCCCCTGAATGCACCCTCAGGTGGATCTTCAGATTGGCAACATGTTTAAAGCTTTTTCCACAGTCAGAGCACTGAAATGGCATTTCCTTTGAATGGATCATTTGGTGCGATTGGAGAACGTGTTTTCTGCTGAAACTCACCTCACAGTCAGGGCACTGAAATGGCTTTTCCCCAGAATGAATCATCTGGTGTCTCTTGAGTGTGCCCATTCTGCTGAAGCTCTTTCCACACTGTGGGCACTCAAATGACTTATCTCCTGAATGGATCATTTGATGGTTCTTGAAATGGCTTAAATGGTCAAATATCTTCTCACAATGAGAGCATTGGAATTTTTTAAAAGTTGATTTATCTTGATGATGCAATCTTTCATTGTCTTCCAAGATTTGGCTCCCATTAGACTGGATCATTTGAACATCACCTACAATATAAAAGAGACATATTTTAGACAACATGCCATTACTTGTTATTTGGTACACCATTTCTTATAATTTTGTGTCACAACATAGCTTATCAAGCCAAAATACTGTATATCCAATTAGGACTTAGCAATTGGGATTGTCCAAATGTGTGAACTAGGCTTTCAGATACTCTTAAAACACAATTATATATACTACTGTATAACATTTTGACTTACTTTCCCCCAAAGATCCATCTTTTCTATGCAATGCAACATCATGCCCTGCTCTTCCATCTGTAATGTCCACAAGCTTAAAAAAATCTTGTCCAGGAATGGTAGGCGACTTATCCATTTCAGTCGGGTCTTGTTCCAATTTAGGCTTCTTGTCTAATTTCTGGTTCGTAACTGTATAAGTGTAGAGGAAGTCATCAAAGTCTTCTTCTTTTGTCTCCTCTTTCACTGGTATTAGCTCTTGTGGTGACATCTTAGGCTGTAGTTCTGGTAAGACAAAAACAGTCTATTTTATGCAAAACGATAGGTAATCTAGGTAAAAGTATGCAGTTGCTGTTGAATCTAGCTAATTTTCCAACACAGTCAATGCAAGTGATGTAGAGCTTTGTCCGTGAAAAAAACAACCCAGGTAGTATCCTGGCTCCTCTGTGTGGTGTTTATATCATGGCCTACTCACGTCATTGTTTCAGCACTGACCCAATCACTTTCCAGAGGCTTTGGAATGTAGATGAGTTTAGCCAGGGGTGATGGGAAGAAGGTCCATGTGGACAACATTCACACCAGCAAGAGGTGATGGGAAGCATAGTTGTATTCACACATCTGATTGTGCTCAGCTTGGCCCAGCCATTAGGACATGGACAGTGCTTGGGTGCGGGACTTGGGTGTTTTTGTTCTCATTATATAATGATTATTATTCCAGAAGTGCAGTGTATTGCCAGTGCTGCGAAGAGAAAGATGTTCAAAACCTACCCTGAAATATTCTGTCACATAAACAAAAACCTTCTGTCGCTCTATAATTTCAACAATCCAGCATTTAAAATTTCTTGTATTTCTGTCTCACACTAAGTAGGCCTAATTCATGCAATGCAATCTAATAGAAGGGTTGTCTAGATCAGTGGTTCCCAACCTATGGGTCGGGACCCAACCTGTGGGTCGCCAAAGATCCACAGGGGGTCGCCAAGCCTTCTTGATTTTAAGGGGTTAGGGGCATAGAAGCAACAAAATGTAAATGTAAATATTTATTCTGTATTTGACCAAAGACGAATAGGCCTAAAGGAATAACATAACTAAAATGAGTTTTCGCAGGAAACAGAGGGTAGCATGTGACTCCCTGCGCTCGCGCGGTTGGGTCACCAAAGCTTACAATGGTAAAACCATGGGTCCCTGAAGAAAAAGGTTGGGAACCACTGGTCTAGATGGGTAGGCCTACATGCCTGAAACTTAAGAGAAAGCAAAAAGAAAAACAACAACAACAACAACAACAATTCTGGTTCTTTCCTTTACTTTGTTAGTAGTGGGTGTACATATTAACATAGGCTACCTAAAGTTCACCAAAATGTGATTTAGTGGGAAGATATAAGTTTTAATATGGCCGCTGTCAGGCCTTTAGAATGCTATTGGCCTTTACCTTTAAAAAATCAGGAATACAGTGTTTGGCGGATAGAATTATACTATTTCCTTGATGCACTTGTAAGGAGTTACTAGTTAAAGGTGCCATGTGTAATATTTTTAGTACGTTATATCCAGAATTCATGCTGCCCATTCACAAATGTTTACATGAATACTTACCACCACCATCAAGTTAAGTATTCGTTATGACTGGGAAACTTGCACTTTTCATAGCCTCCATGAAAAGGGGGATCTTCTCCATGGTCTGGCATTTTTGAATTTCCAGAAAAAGTAGTTAAATGGATCTCAGCTTTTTCTTCTTTCTCATTCTTTTCTTTTTATTCAAATTTTGCAGGGACAGTCCATGCAATATGTGGAAGATGAATTTCCAGAAAAATACATTTTTAGCTGCAAATCGTACTGTACTGTACTGTACTGTACTGCACTGTGGTCATACTAAGTATTAGTTGCACAGTTTCAATGAACAGCATAGTTGCAATGCCTACTCTGGCCACCATCCTACACAGTGCGATGTGATGTAAATAAATTGTTAGGCTACAACTATGGGCATTATTAACTCAATATGCAATGTAACCGAGCCCTATCTCACGCCTTTCGTAAAGTCTTCACGAAAAAAATAGAGTAATTTTCGTGGTGCATTCACGTTATTGCCCGCCTTTCGTAAAGTCTTCACGAAAATAATAGATTAATTTTCACGCTGCCTATTCACTTGAATTGCCCCACTGCTGCTATGGTTATCCAAACGTCTGCAGGGTCGGGGAGGGGGTGCTGACAGAACACTGCTGATACACTCGGGACTCACTAATTCGACGCCCTTTCGGTACTTACGCCTTATGTCCCCTAAACCTAAACCTAAACCTAAACCTAACCCTAACCTTAACCCTACTTAACCCTAAACCTAACCCTAACCCTAACCC
>NC_085859.1:57777669-57787669 GCF_034702125.1 Engraulis encrasicolus | reverse complement strand
ATGTGTGGGTGTGTGCATTAGAGTATGTGCTTGCCTGTCCGTGCCCACATCTGTATGTCTGTATTTCCATGTGCTTTTGTGTCTGCATCTCTCTGTCTCTGTCTCTGTCTCTGTCTCTCTGACTCTCTCTCTCTCTCTCTCTCTCTCTCTCTCTCTCTCTCTCTCTCTCTCTCTCTCTCTCTCTCTCTCTCTCTCTCTCTCTCTCTCTCTCTCTCTCTCTCTCTCTCTGTGGACCAGGCGTGCACCAGAGAAGAGCCTGGAGGTGCTGCAGCTGGAATTGGAGAGCACTGGAGTCAGCACTCTGCCACCTCCATCTACATCCCCCCATCTCACTCCCTCTCCTCCTCTCCTCACCTCCTCATCCCTCCATCTCACTCCCTCCCTCTCCTCTCACTACCTCCTCCTCCACCTCCACATCTCCCCATCTCACTCCCTCTCCTCCTCTCCCCACCTCCTCCTTCTCTTCCTCCTCTTCAACTCCATCTATCTTCATTTTACCCTCTCCTCTTTTCCCCATTTCCCCTCCTCCTCCTCCAACCGCTCTTCTTCATCTCTCCTCCTCTTCCACCTCCGTCTTCATCTCCATCTCTTTTTCCTCCTCTACCCACCGCCTCGTCCTCCTCCTCCGCCTCCTCTCCATCTACCTCTCTCTCCTCCTCTCCCCACCTCCTCTTTGCTCCTCCTCCTCCACCACTTCTTTGTCTCTCTCCTCCTACACATACAGTACATTCCCCCATCTCACACTCTTGGGTGAGTGTGTGTTGCGAGCGGGTGTGTGTGTGTGTGTGTGTGTGTGTGTGTGTGTGTGTGTGTGTGTGTGTGTGTGTGTGTGTGTGTGTGTGTGTGTGTGTGTGTGTGTGTGTGTGTGTGTGTGTGTGTGTGTGAAGGAACAGTTTGTTCACATCCGTGTGTGTGTGTGTGTGTGTGTGTGTGTGTGTGTGTGTGTGTGTGTGTGTGTGTGTGTGTGTGTGTGTGTGTGTGTGTGTGTGTGTGTGTGTGTGTGTGTGTGTGTGTGTGTGTGTGTGTGTGTCTGTGTGGCAGGCTTGGGCGGGGGGTTGTCACTGTTTGTCACATTGCAGTTGCTTGCCACACCAAGCAGGATCGTCTGGGTTCAAAGCTCAAGGATGCGTACAGCCGGGCAGCATATTTAACACAGCAGCACGCCACGCCGAGCCAGGGAACAAAGTCACGCGCATCAGCAGTTCCGAAAATCGTGACTCACAGACAGAGAGAGAGAGAGAGAGATAGAGAGAGAGAAAGAGAGAGCAAGAAAGAGATTGAGATAGAGAGAGAGAGAGAGGGAGGGATAGAGTCAGAGAAAGGAAGAGAGTGAATGAGAAAAGAAGGAAAGCAGAACAATGACAGAGAAAGACAAAAAGGCGAGAAAAAGAGAACGATTAAAGGCAAGATAGACAGAATAAGAAAGAGAACATTAAAAAAAGAGGAAAGGAAGGAAAGAAACGAGGGAGGGTAGGAATACATGAAGTTCTAAATATGGTGCTTGCAGAGTCCTTGCTGTGTTATAATGGCCTGCTTAACTCCCCCCCCCCCCAAAGGCCTCAGTGGCAACTTGATTTAATGTAGGTTTGCAGAGTCATGGAAACATGCATCTTCCTTTAATCAAGGGGAGATGGGCCACATTGCTACTATCCCCCCAATACCCCCCCCCCCCTTTCACACACACCCTATCACAACTTCTCATGCTATAGCCCCCCTCCTACACACACACACACACACACAGATACACACACAGTACACAGTACACACACACGCACAGACGCACGCACAGACCACAAACCCCCTACACATCCCCTCAATGCACATTAGCAGCAAAAATATAATCAGCTCCCTGACACATGATGTTTTTAGCAGATGATGGGTGGATATGGCATTTTAAAAATGGAAGCCTCCGCCACGCTCGCTGCTCAATAGACTGTGTAAAAGCCTTTAACGGCCAAGAGGCGAGGAGATATGGAGGGAGGGAGGCGAGGAGGGAGGGAGGGAAGGGGGGGGGATGAAAGTGAGGAGACAATTAAAAAGAGGAGGAAAAAGAAAAAACACACCAAAAGGATAATGTGTATGTGTGTGTTCATGTGTGTGTGTTCATATGAGTGTGCGTGTGTGTTTATGTGTCCGTGTTTGTGTGTGTGTGACGTGTCTTTCAGTGCATTTGTACGTGCAAGCATGTGTAAAGAGAAGGTGTGTGAGATTTTTAAGTACTTTTATTTTAATAATGTATTGCTTCAACGACAAAGGAATGCTCAATTTATTTCATTGCACTTGTTATAATGACAGATAAAAAGATATTCTATTCTATATTCTATATTCTATATTCTATATTCTATTCTATTCAAAAGAGAGACTGGGTAAGTGCAACATACACCAGAGCAGAAGCCCATGGTGTGGCTATGAGTGGTAGTTACGGTGTTGGGGTGGTGGGAGGAGTGGGCGGGCGGCTTTGGACCTTTGATTGGCATTCTCCGCTTCATATGACTCCACAGCTAACTGCACGCCCATATGGTGAAGCCAAGCGAGCCGGCAACAGGCCAATCAGTGGCATGATGTGCACCCACGTCAGGACAGGACAGGACAACGCTGGACTCACTCTGGACGTGTGGCATCGGCCTGTCGGCAACAATGGCTTGGCATTTAGTGCAGTGGAGATGGCCACTGCGGTGAGATGGAGGTGGGTGGAGAGGGGTGGGGGTGTGGGTGCACGCTTCACAGACTGTGGAGGCGCCACGGACCATGGTCGAAGTGCAGATTTCCGATCTGTTGCACATTCACTCATGCATGCACACACACACACACACACACACACATGCACGCACACACACAGTCACACCCATGTCACATACATACGTATACAAGCACACTGAGGTAAGCGCATCCACAGATATACTCAATACTGAATGTGGACACATACACACACGCGCACGCACGCACGCACACACACGCACGCACGTACGCACGCACGCACGCACACAGTGACTGAGGCGACCTGCAAGCACACACAGACGCACACGGACACAACAATCTTTTCTCACCCTGTCTCCCACTTTCTCCCTCTGTCTCTCTCTTGCTTCACACCAACAGTAACAAAGCTTTCACTCTTCCAGGGCGCAGAGCCCTTGCCAGCCAGCCAGCCAGGCCAGCCAGAGGTATGGTGGTGCCAAAGGCAGGAGCTACCATGCCCAGCTCACCATAGGCTAGTGATGGCAACTTATGACGCTGGCAGCACAGACACTGGTACTATGATGCCGAGTGCTGTTGCTCGGGCCAGATGCCCCTGAGGTTAGGCTTGAACCAGAAAAGCCTGGCTGAAAACAAGACGGAGAAGTAACTTTACTTTCAGTTTGGTGCAGTCTAAAATAGAGATGCACCGGATCCAAGATCCGGCAGGATAATAGGGTTTTTCACAGGATCCGGATCTGGTAGCCAGGCCCGCCGACAGGGGGGGACAAAAGGGCTTTTTGTCCCGGGCCCTGGGATAGGGGGGCCCAGAACTGGGCCCTCATTAAGTTTGTGATTAATGGTTCTAATTAATTTCAAAATAAGATGGTTTTTGAGAGAGGGATATTGCGCTATATTTACATTAAATAAATGATGCCGATATTTTTCCTTTCCTGCCCTTAAAAAAATGAGCAAGAACCCCCACCTCCCCCACTACCAGTTTACAAATGGTTTGGTCGGTCATTACGAGAAAGAAAAAAACGGCTTCAATTTAACGCGGCTCGTGCCAATTTGCCAAGGTGTCTGAAGAAGCAGTTGTTCAAACCAGGAGGGCAGAAAAAGAAGGATAGGAGAAAAATAGATGAAGACACCAGAAGCCCCAGGATTTCAGTAAAAAGTTCTTCAGATAATGCAGGTACTAACAATAGCAGAGGACACTAACAAAGCAAAAGTTTCCCTTCATAAACAGACACGCACTGCACCGCACTGCATGTTTAAAACATGATCAGTCACACAGTCACATCATTTTATAACCACAGCTTAGTAAAATTGTGTTTCAAATCTGACCTGAGCTAGGAATAGGTATGCACATTAGCCCCACTCGTAACATGATGAGAAGTTGCGTCGCGCGCAAGGAGAGTGCAAGGGAGAACTTTTAAAGCAGTGCTATTATGCAACGCTATTTCGCTTAGCGCGTATAAATCCCACGTAGCGCAAATGCTAACACTTTATCAACCTGTTAACTTTGTGGGGAGAAACAGTGTACATCCGTTTTGCATATACATTTCTGCAACTTGACTTGTTCCTATGTTTGGCTATTCCTGGTGTGGGAAGACTGATGTCTTTGGTGTGCTGCTCACTTGTTCACTGTCATCACACGTCACTTGAAGTCAGTTTAGCAAACTAGAGCTGATTCAGTCAGGCACGTTTTGATGTGCAAGCCCTCAAATTGCTGAAGTAAATTACACGTACACTTGTGTTATTAATGATGTGAATCCTATTTATTTTGTTTCATTTCTAAATAAATGTTGGCAAAAACGCATGGATAATTGGATGGATAGATCATTTACTATGGAATTATTGTATGCGTCATTGATTTGTGAGGCTACTTTGATACCAATGCCATTTCTTTTATAATGGGTATAGGCCTAATAATACATAGCATATCACGTGAGAGTGGTGCGCTTTCAGGCCAAAAGTGTAGTTTGGCCACCTGGTCTCTCTTGAAAAAAATGGTGGTTTGGTGGTTGGGTTTTTTTTTTTTTGGGGGGTTGTGGGTGGGGGGGTAGGAGGAAGGGGGGCCCATTGATATTTTTTTGTCCCGGGCCCAGCCAAACCTGTCAGCGGCCCTGCCGGTAGCCGAGGCTTTTCTGTCAAAATAGTTTGAGCCAACGTGATAAAAAGGGCCCACGTGTGTGAGCAGGCTATGTGTTTCAACCCTTTCGTAGGATCCGGTATCTGGTTCCGGATCCGGCAGGATCTTAAGCAGTGGATCCGGTATCCGGCAGGATCCTAAAAATCAGGATCCGGTGCATCAGTCTAAAAACAACCAGAGAACATTAATATTTGAAAAAGGCAAACCTATCGTTTTTCCATGTGACTTGAAACAATAGGGGAAATGTAAAGGAATACGATTATTTAGAATAACTGAATTATCACTCTGTTTAAATCAATACGTGTTATAGTTTAGTTATAAAAAATTACACACTTCTCACTAGCATGCATTGTAGAATAACATATACAAGGCCTATATAAGTACAGGTGATGTATTGTAATAATAGTAAACTTTGTAATCATTTCACGTCACAGTAAGAGCTTTGTGCTAGGATATGTCAATTACGTAATATATCACACAGCTCCACTGCTCCCGGGTCCGTATGAGTCACCCCTGTCGTATGCAAACTTTGGTCTACTTGACGCCGACACCATATGCATGACATGACGGTGTCATAACAGTGTCAACACATTGATACAGTCATTGAGTCAAATACATTATGTCAAAATTAGGTCTTTAGCATAACTGAAGGTCATTATTATGGCAACGGTCATAAAATGTTTATGACACATCCAAGTAAAGTGTTTTTTTCTCCCAGCGGTGCATCCATCTGTCCCTGGTCACAAGTGTAAGGTAAACTCTATCTACATGCAATCACTATCAGATTGGGTAAGACATTTTTAATAAAAGTGATCATTTCACACAGTTTCATTCCTTTCAAGTGCCATATGAGTCACCCCTGCCGTATGCAAACTTTTGCTCCCCACACCACCATCACCTCCTCCCTGATATGAGTTCCTTTTTCCCCTGGTGGTGCCGCCGCCTGTCCCTGGTCACCAGAGCGCGGGGGCTAGAAGGCTACAGGTTCTGCCGATTAGGCCCCGTGACTTCTCTTGACCTTTCAGCCAAATGCCACACAGTGTGAGGTGTGCTGCCGTAATTAGACACGATCGCCCATGCTTGCTACTGTTGCCGCTGCCACCGTCATCGCCACCACTGCCACCGTCAACGCGGCCACTACTGCCACCGCAGCCACCGCCATTTCCCGCCCTGGAGAGTGCTGGCGTGACTGTGTTGCTTCATTAGTCATGTTTAAGATGTCGGGGGGCATCGGGCTAATGGCACAAGCCACAGAGGTCTGAATAATCACCTCCTTTTCTTTTTTCACCACCCGTAGTTTTCTTCTTTTCAACTGCCTTCGTCTTCCTTCCTCTCTTCTCTTTCTCGCTATCGCTCTCTCTTTATCTCTCCATCTCCCTTTCTCTGCCCCTCTCTATCTCTCTCTCGCTCTCACTCTCTTTCTCTCTGTTTTTCTCTCCTTTGTTCTCCCACCACTGTTCCTCTTTTCCTCCTTCTTTGCCACATGATGTCTGCAACTGTTGCCTGGCCTGTTCTGGAAGGCCATAATGAGGTAATAACAGAGCGGGGTCTCGTTAGCAATCTCACCGCTACGTTGTTCCCAGATACAACACGCTAGGCTAATGTAGCTTACTGTTCCAGCCTGACCTTTACCAGTTAGCGCTAAGCTAGACTCTTTTCAGGAACAACTAACACGGGGGAGGATTGAAATTGGGAAGAAGACAAAGGAGGACAGAAAAGGAAGAGAGAGAGAGAGAGAGAGAGAGAGAGAGAGAGAGAGAGAGAGAGAGAGAGAGAGAGAGAGAGAGAGAGAGAGAGAGAGAGAGAGAGAGAGAGAGAGAGAAGAGGAAAGAAAGAGCAAATTCTGAAATCATTGCCAATTAAGCGAGGCATCAAACAGTGCAGCCGCTAGCAGGGGATTTCATGGCTAGCGCGCTAGTAAAGGTCAGATGCCAGTGGAACTAGCAACAGTCACTGGATTTATTAGTTCTAATGATCTCTCCCCGCATGATAAATTAACTGCATTACACTGCTATTTCCCCAAACATACACACCCTTCCCCCATGCATAAACATACTGACACACACACACCCGCACGCAAGCACACTAACACACACACACACACACACACACACACACACACACACACACACACACACACACACACACACACACACACACACACACACACACACACACACACACACACACACACACACACACACACACACACATACACACATACACAACCTCTTGCCTGCTGCCCGCCAGCATGCACATAGACAAAGTATGCACACGCGCACACACACACACAGATAAAGAGACAAAACAAAATCCATTAAGTGCAACATTTGTAACCAAAAAGAAGCACAAAAGTTCTGACCCATGTTTCAACCCTGCCCAAGAGGCTGTGCCAGACACATTTGCTTGGCAGACAGTCTATCAACACCATTCACCCACCTCCGTGACCTCTCATTTTGAAAAATATTTCCCTCCGCATTCACATTATAATATTTTATGTGTAATCACCGCTAATTTGCATTTTCATTAACGACTCTTCTGTTTGTGGGTCACTATGTGTGTGCGTGTGTGTGTGTGTGTGTGTGTGTGCGTGTGCGTGTGCGTGTGCGTGTGTGTGTGTGTGTGTGTGTACGTGCATGTGTGCGTGCGTATCACTGTGTGTGTGTGTGTGTGTGTGTGTGTGTGTGTGTGTGTGTGTGTGTGTGTGTGTGTGTGTGCGTGTGCGTGTGCGTGTGTGCGTGTGTGTGCGTGTGCGTGTGTGTGTGTGTGTGCGAGAGGGCCAGTAGAGAGGGGAGACATGGGCATCTCTAACGGGGCCAGATGTTGTTGCCGTGGCGTTTGGATGCCTTCCCAGACTTTTACCCAACCAACCAGCACCCCAGAATAGAACAGCCTACATTAACAGAAAATATCTACGGCTTTGGCCCGGTGTAGTGTCGATGTGAGCTACCTATCAAACTAAGCTAGATACGGCCAGGGCCGCTGACAGCCTATGCCAGGCCCTGGACAAAGTCATCTGACAGGGCCCCATACAATAAATACAATGTAATGAAAACCCAATTTTGTCCCCTCTCTCCCTGGGCCCGGGACAACTGACCCCTTTGCCCCCCTCTGCCAGCTTCCCTGGATACGGCCATTACAAACGTTAGCGTTTAGGTGTGGGGTTGAGTTATGTTTGCAGCCTATTGGTAGCTCGTCTTGACGAAGCAGCCCATCTGGGCAGAACACCGGCCTTGCCTGCCTGCCTGCTTGCCTGCCTGCCTGGGACAAATTCAGACCCCCACAGACCCCAGCGTCTGTTATCCCCAAGCTGGAGCTGGAGTTAGCTGTTACCAGTCCAGGCCCCCCCATCTCAGAGAAGCAAGTGATATGAGAGCCAGGAGCCAGATTTTCGACAAAATGATTCTGAGGTGCAGCTAGGCTAATAATGGCAGATGATAACCCTCATGATGATGACTACTCCTCAACACCTGGCCGGGAGGCAAGAGCTCACTTCTCTGCTGTTGCTCAAGTCTTCTCTTTTTGGCTAATATTTATAGCATAATAATCATTTTAAGCATTTTGAACTCGATAGGAATTATGGTTGGGACTAACATTTCAATGATGATGATGAAAATAATAATAATGATAATGATTATGATAATAATAATAATGATAATGATTATGATAATAATAATAATAATAATAGTACAATAATAATAATAACAGTGCAAATATATATAATAATTTGTATAGTAATCATAATAATTTGGACTAATATTTAATTCCCTCTTAATTTCTCTCTCTCTTGCTCTGCTTCTGTCTCCCTCTGTCTGATCCTCTGTCTGACGTAACAACTCCCTTGCCTTTCCTTCTCCTACCTGCATATCTCTTCCTTTTTTCAGTCTTTCCTTCCCTCTACGTGACTCTAAATATCCTCTTTTCCTTGTCTTCCCCTCCAACCCCATCTATCTCTCTCTCCACCCTGCCTCTGCTCTCTGCTGTGGGTCTGGGCACAAGGGAGCGAGAGCAGAGGAGGGAACAGAGATTGCCTGTGACAGGAGCAAAATGAGGCTAACAGATGCCCTAATGAGGATGGGCCCGCCGTGCTCCAGTCCTCCCTTCCCCTCCAGAGTGCCTGCCTGCCTTACCGCCCTCTCTGCCTGCCTGCCTTCCCTCCCGGCCTGCCTGATTTCCCTCCCTGCCTGCCTGCCTGCCCTGCCTACCTTCCCTGCCTGCCTGTCTCCAGCCTACCTGGAGTGCATGCCTGCCTTTCTGTCTGCCTGCCTACCTGCCTTACTGCCTCCCCGCCCGCCCAGAGTGCCTGCCTGTCTCCTGCCCACCTACACATGCGTACACCTACTAGGCCTGCAGAGAGAGAGGGGAGGGTGGAGGAGGGCTGAGAGGGGGACATAGAGACAAAGGAAGAACAGAGGTGCAAAGGGACATATTGAGCGATGAAGAGCAAAGAAGAGATAGGGAGATAGATAGGTAGAAAGACAGACAGAGCAATAAAGTGAGCAAGCAATACAAAGAAAATGAATACAGATTTGTGTGTGTGTGTGTGTTTGCGAGCATGCATGTGTGTGTGTATGTCTGTGTGTGTGAAGCAGAACTCTTCAATTACTGTATATCAGGGTAGGAAATTGGCCCACATGGGACAGAGGGGGTCCTGCAGGTGGAGCCTGTTTCAGAAGAAGAAGAGGAGGGGGCGGAGGCATGTCCTCATGACATCACATCACATCACAGCCAAACATGCCAAACTCCACCATATTTGAGCCGCCTACCGCCCCCCACCCACCCCCCCGTCCCTCCAACGTCGCAAGTTAATATGAAGACATGAGTGTGAAGGTGGGGGGTTGCCAGCAGGGTGGGGGTTAGCTGCAGTGTGTGTGTGTGTGTGTGTGTGTGTGTGTGTGTGTGTGTGTGTGTGTGTGTGTGTGTGTGTGTGTGTGTGTGTGTGTGTGTGTGTGTGTGTGTGTGTGTGTGTGTGTGTGTGTGTGTGTGTGTATGCGCACGCTCGTGCATACATTGGTGTGTGTGAGTGTGTATGTGTTTGTGTATTTGTATCTCTGTGCATGTGTGTGTGTAAGCTCAGATAGGCGTAGTAGAGGTGTGTGTGTGTGTGTGTGTGTGTGTGTGTGTGTGTGTGTGTGTGTGTGTGTGTGTTTGTCTGTGGGGTGTTCCGTGTGG
>NC_085859.1:57752669-57765169 GCF_034702125.1 Engraulis encrasicolus | reverse complement strand
TGCTCTTATCTCTGTGTGTATAAGTGCATACATACTGCATGTGTGTCTACTCTATGTGTACGTGTGCATCTGCGTGTATGCGCCTGTTTGTTGTGCATGTGTACATAATGTGTGTGTGTGTGCGTGCGTGCGTGCGTGCGTGTGTGTGTGTGTGTGTGTGTATGTGAGTGTGTGTGCGTGCGTGCGTGCATGCGTGCGTGCGTGCGTGCGTGTTTGCGTGAGTGAGTGTGTGCGTGTGTGTGTTTGTGTGTGCATGTGCGCATGTGTGTACATATGAGTGTGTGTTTGCACTCATGTGCGTGTGTGTGTGTCTGTATGTCCTTGGTCATTCCCTGCAGCTTGGGCCGTGCAGCCCCCGCGCCCTGCTGCTAATAGAAGGAGACAAGTCTCTGGTGTATCAGGAGCATGAAGTGTGAGAATGGAGCTGCTCCCTCCGCGCCCGGCCAAGGCCAGTCAAGCCCAAACACACACACAGACAGACAAAAAAACATCTTCTGAAGCATCAGGCTGTCAGCGCCGCGCAGGCCGATCAGGGGTGATGCCCCATGAAGAGCAGCTCAGTGTGCCCACTACCCTGCTACTAATCCTGGCACTCGCTCAGACCACATCTGGGCAGCGTCCTGCCTCACAGTCATTGCACCGGGGAGCAGTGGGGGAGAAAGGAAATAAGAGCAAATGCCGTATCTTCTTTTCTCATATATACAGGGGCGCCGCTAACAATTTTGGGCCCTATGAAAGATTCAAATTTTGGGCCCCCAGAATGACAAATTATGATATCAGCATCCTTCCAGGGGCCCTTTCAGTGCTTTCCGGCCCTTGGAATCTGTAACACCTTTCCCCCCCTCGCGGCATCCATGCATATATACATAGACTTGCTCGATCGTTTTGCCATGTTAATTCAAGTCTGCTTCTTTTAATCTTGGCCACCGTTTAGACCCCATCTGGCCAGAGTACTGCCCCACTGTCTGTGCACTGTCTAGGGGGTGAGGAGGAGGAGCATGGGGCAGGGAAGCAGGAGGGGAGCACATAGGGGGATAATCAACATATGAAACATGGTCATAGGGGGATACTCAAGAGAGACATACGTAGACTTGGTGAACACAGTTACAGTAGTTTTGTCATGCTAATTTAATTCAACACTTCTACTCTTGGCCCTGGTTCAGGCTACATCTGGGCAGCGTCCTCCGCCACTGTCAGTGCAGCTGAGGTGAGGAGGATTTGGAGAGGAGTAGGGGGGAAGGGACATGATCAAAACATGAAGACTTCTTTTTCAAAACGATATACTGTAGCCTAATGTACGTGCATATCCATTGTAAAAAAAATGTTCAAAAATGAAGTTTCTTTCTCTGTTAGTCATATTGAAATCTGTGTTTAATTTTCCACTTTAAAATATATGTAAGGGATTTGTACTTAATGGCTTTCATAGCATTTTGCAAAATACACGTAGCTCTTTATATGGCAGTTAAAAGAACCAGAAACCAGATATCTTCCATTCTTGCATACATACAGTAGACTTTGTAAACGCCATGTTAATTAAATTCAACAATTCTATTCATCTTGGCACTTGTTCAGACCCCATCTGGCCAGAGTATACTGCCCCACTGTCTGTGCTCTGTCTGGGGGGGGGCAGGGAAGCAGGGAGAAGAAGGGGACTGATGGAGTCATGAGCTACGCATTAAAGGGACCTTTGAGACCATGGTCAGATTTCATGGCTGTCTGCGGTTGCTCACTTTGTTCCAACCCGCCTTGAAATACGTCTGGATCATAGCTTCCAATATCTGTCCAACTCATTTAGTGCTATGGCCATATTTAAGAGGAAAATTGAGCTTTTAAAGTTTTACATTTACACTTAAACGGTGTACACTTTTAAATTGCACTTGGAAAAAGATGCCATTTTAAATTTGTACATTTAAAATAGACTATTATCTTGTGTGCAATATGCTATTAGACTATTGCTTTTATGTAAGAAGAGAGAACAGCCACATGCTACGTCGATCATGAAGCATAGTCATTCTGCCTCCAATACCCAAGTTGTGCTCCCCTTATAGTAAGTGTCACATCATATCACATATCAGATGCATTACATCACATGTAACCCTCCTCTATGTGCACTACTTTAGTATGCCTTGGACACTGACCATTACCATAACCATAACCTTAGTTATTTTCGCCGGTAGCCATGGAGCAGCCGTAGCCTAATGGTAAGGGAGTTGGCCTTTCAATCTGGGACTTGTAGGTTCAAATCTCACCTGATCTTTCTTCCATCCATGGCTGAAGTGCCCTTGAGCAAGGCACATTGCTCCAGATTGTTCCAGGGACTGTAAGCAATATCTTGAAAATGATAACTGGAAGTCACTTTGGATAAAAGTCTCAGCTAAGTGTAAAGTATACCCATTTAATACACTATATTGTGGGAGTATGCCAGGCCAAAACATCTTACAGTTTTTCTCGATTGCTTACACACAATTTTCGGAATCAGTTCTCGAATTCTCAAAACTCTACACACAAATCTCCAAACCTCACACACAACGGGCAAAACTCTTCACTTCCTCTGAAAAATGCACGTCTTGTCTCAAAACAATGTACACTCTTCTAAAAAGGTCATTTTGTTCTCAAATGACACACACAAGCAGTCATTTCAATACACTCTTATGTGAACCATTGAACACTAATATGCACATGGTAAAACTCTATACTCAACTTGACACATAGTAGAAACTTATTTTCTTCACTGTTCTACTTACTAAAGAGGGTATTTTTCTGTAACAAAATACTGAAATATTGTTTTTAGACTCGGAGTACACAGATGTGTGGCAAAAAAATATATATTATATATATTTTTCTGACATTTAAAAAAATGCACTAATTTATTGTAAAATATTGGGTAACCACATAAAAGTGGTGAACAGATTTTGGAGTTCAAAAACTAAAAAAAAAATTTCTCACTGCATCCACTCATGTTTTCATCAATATCACATGCAATGTGTGTCCTTATGGGGTGATGATTTCAGATTGTAAACCGGTATGAAGAGAGTTTGCCCATGTGATGAGGATGTGAACATAGTATGGCAGTTGATTTTAGTATTTTGAATGGCAATGTGTTCGATGCGACAACCAGGGATTCTCATCATGAAAATCGTGTGTAATCCAGAAAATTGTGTGTAATGGTTTGAAAAGAGTATGTTTAAAAAATTAAATGTGAGTGTAAAGAAGGAATTGTGCTTAGTGTTCAGTGACATTGGTTAGGGGAGTTGGGAAATGGGTGAGATGTTCCGAGAATTGTGTGTGAAGTACCAGAACTTGTGTGGAGGCAATCGAGAAAAACTGTAAAGGTGCACTGTATAAAAGACACAGTCTCACCCTGCAAAGCTATTACACTAAGAGAAAAGGATAAAGACATGATGCGGGTGGCCAGTGGTGATTTAAGCTGCACTGCAATGAAGACATTTGGCCCTGTGATGTAGAGCAGAGGGTGGAAACAAGGAGCATGTCTAGAAGCAGGCTGCTGAACTCAGCAGGACTACTGCAGCGGAGGAGAGGAGAGGAGAGGAGAGGAGAGGAGAGGAGAGAAGAGAAGAGAAGAGAAGAGGAGAGGAGAGGAGAGGAGAGGAGAGGAGAGGAGAGAGGGAAGGAGGAAGATATAGGGGAATAGGAGAGGCAGCAACAGATTACAGAAGAGAGGATGGGAGAATAGAGGAGAGAAAAGCCAGAAGTAGAAATAAAGAATGTAAGGAGGATAGGAGTGGGTGAGAAAAAGGAAAGGATGGGACTATGCAAGGAAGAGAGATAAAGAGAACGATGAGGAAATGAGAGTGGAGTGAGAATGATGGAGAGATTGGAAATTCAGCAGAGAGTGAAGGAGGGAGAAGAGAATAGAAACAGATGAGATGGAGGAAGGATGAGGTGGGGAGAAGAAAGGACAGGGAAGATAGGAGAGGAGTTGGAGAAGGGATAAATGATGGGGAGGAGAGAGTTAAGTGAATGAGGTAGAGGTGAGAAGAGTGGAGAAGGAGGAGAGATAAGAGATTGGGAGGAGGAGAGATAGAGGGAGTTGGAATGAAAGCGAGGGAGGAAGAAGAGAGCGAATGAGGAGGAGAAAAGATGAAGAATCAACATATGATTGAATAAGGAGGAGAGAGGTGGTGGAAGAAGGGAGGAGAGAGGTAAAGAGACAGAGGGAGGAGACAATGGAGGAGAGAGGAAGGAGACGAAGTGAGGAGAGATGCAGGGAGGAGAGATGGAGGGAGGAGAGGAGAGGAAAGGAGCAGCTCCAGCTGCCGGCCATCAGCCATCAAACCACCGCCAACAGCACGCGCAGTCCACGCACGCACATTCACACACACACGCACGCACGCACGCGCGCGCACACACACACACACACACACACACACACACACACACACACGCACGCACACACACACACACACACACACACACACACACACACACACACACACACACACACACACACACACACACACACACACACACACACACACACACACACACACACACACACACACACACACACACACACACACACACACACACATGTACACACACGCACACACACACACTCCTCATGGCTCTCAGTCTGTCTAATCACACACTGGAGCACATGTGTCTGGCAAAGACGGAGAGAGATAGATAGATAGATAGATAGAGAGAGAGAGAGAGAGAGAGAGAGAGAGAGAGTGAGAGAGAGAGAGAGAGAGAGAGAGAGAGAGAGAGAGAGAGAGAGAGAGAGAGAGAGAGAGAGAGAGAGAGAGAGAGAGAGAGAGAGTTAAAATGAGTTAAAATGTTAGCATGATAATCAAGGTCACGCTGCACATAGACAAAGCATCATGATGTCCCTTCCTGTCACACATTGTATACATTCTTCACTAATGTCAATACAAAGTAAATTATATAGTGTTAATTCAACACTAAGTTAGGAGGACCACCTCTAAAGATGTTTCTTCCACTCACTAAGTGTTAAATTATATGTTGCCCCTGGGCTCCATCATCAGAGAGCACAATGTTGATTTTCATAGCTATGCCGATGACACACAATTATATATCTCTGTTGAGCCTAGCCAAACCACTGCCATTCATGCCTTGACTAAATGCATGTCTACCATCACAGATTGGATGAACAGTAACTTCCTAAAATTAAATGAGGATAAAACTGAAGTGTTGCTCATTGGCCCAAAGGAAAAATGTGCAAAACTCCACTCAAGATAGGTGACCTAAGCATGCATATTAAAGATAAGGTTACTAGCCTAGGTGTGGTCATAGACTCGGATTTGAGCTTTGAGCCTCACATCAACAAGATAACAAAATATGCTTTTTTCCATCTTAGAAATGTCAACAAAGTGCACGGCTTGGCCCCCCGACGCTGAAAAACGTATTCATGCCTTTGACACCAATAGGCTAGACTACTGTAATGCTCTCTTCTCTGGCCTGCCAAAAAAGTTAATTGACAAATTGCAACTCATTCAAAATTCTGCGGCAAGAATCCTAACAAGAACCAGGAGGAGAGAGCACCTCATCACTCCTGTCTTGGCAGATTTGCACTGGTTGCCTGTCTCATTCAGAACTGACTTTAAGATTCTGCTGACAGTATTTAAAGCATTAAATGGACTTGCCCCTAGTTACATCTCTGACATGCTCTCTCTTTATGCCCCTGCTCGAGCTCTCAGGCCCACTGATACCAAGCTGCTAAGGACTCCCACCCCCCCACAAAAGAAGATGGCGACGCCGCATTCGCTTGATATGCGCCCAAGAGATGGAACGCCCTCCCCATCGAGATCCGATCAGCCAGCTCCATCGACTCCTTCAAGAAGCAGCTGAAGACCCACCTCTTCATCCTTGCCCACTCCTAGCTGCCAAGGCTTCACTGTGTCCCAGCTGCCGCAGCGTCCTTACTGTCCACAACCAGCCCTGGCAGGGGGCTCCCCTAGGTGGCCGCTGGTCTCTGCCTGAGGTTTCTTCCTGGCTATAGGGTTTTTTTCTCAGACCTCATTGAGCTTTTCCCCCCTACAAACTATGAATCAAACGAAAGGGAGTTTTTCCTCACCCCTGAAGTCACCAGGGGCCGCATCTGAGTGCCCAAATTCAGTGTGACTATCTATAACTTATGCTAGACCCAGCCACTATGGACCTTACGCCTCCTGGTCCTAACCTACGTTGACCTTATGACTCTACAATCTCTATCTATCTCTTCTTCCTCTGCCTTCCTGCTATTTCTGCCTCTCCTCTCTACCTCTCCTTTTAAATCCATCTCTAACAATGATGTTTTTTCCCATTTGTTAAGCACTTTGAGTTGCATGCCTTGTATGATACAGTGCTATACAAATACAATTATTATTATTATTATCATTATTATTATTACTATTATAAGAAGTTGTACTCAAATTCTCTATGTCCACTACACACTATATACCGGTAGGCTATTATTACTGTTCCAGTTGTTTTGAGTCGTCATTGCACCACCAAGGAAGACAAACAGATAGAGAGAAAGAGAGAGGCACACAGCAATGATAAAAGTGATAGAGAAAAAAATTAGAAGAAAGTCAGGAAGTCTAATGCATGAGAAAGAGGGAAGCAGAAGGTAACAGGAGAATGAAGATCGAAACAGCAACTCAGTCAGCACCACAGAGAAAGGGGCCTGTGTGTGTGTGTGTGTGTGTGTGTGTGTGTGTGTGTGTGTGTGTGTGTGTGTGTGTGTGTGTGTGTGTGTGTGTGTGTGTGTGTGTGTGTGTGTGTGTGTGTGTGTGTGTGTGTCTGTGTGTCTGTGTGTGTGTGTGTGTGTGTGTCTGTATGTGTAAGAAGCGGGGGGCTACAGGGGTCTGTCACACCTGCAGGTTGGCATGGTGACGCCAGACAGACAGGCGGGCGGGCAGGCGGGGGTAAAGACGAGTGAAGGTGACACTGGGAACCCGAGTGACAGTCTGGCACCTCGCTCGCATACTCGTGCGTTAGTGGCTTCCAGGGAAGCCAACAGAGGCGGGGACAAAGGGGTCAGTTGTCCCAGGCCCAGAAAAAGGGAGGATCAAGAATTGGGTCCCCATTACATTGTACGCATTGACGGAGGGGGGCCCCTTTCAGATGACTTTGCCCTAGGCCCGGCCAAAGCTATCAGCGGTCCTGGTGGTGGTGGTGGGCGCTGTGCCCGGTTGGCCCAGCACTGCTGCCGCTGCTGCTGCTGCTGCTGCCGCTGCTGATGCCAGGGCCAGGTGGGAGATGTTATCCTAACAGTCTGGAGCTCTTGTGAATTATTTGCTGATAGATATAAACAGCTGTTATTCTTGGTAATGGAGAGCAATTAGAAACATCTGCACACTTGGCCGTGAGTGATGCCTGGGTCCCCGGGTCCCTCGGTTGGTAGGCATGGTGACGCTTTTTTTCTGGGTGGGGTGGGGGTGAGGGGCGCCGCTAGGGAAATCATTACATCACGAACAGGGGCGGATGTGTTTGTGTGTGCGCCTGCATGCGTGTGTGTGTCTACGCACCACATGGGACTACAGGGCATCAGGACTCGGCGACTGGTACTGACCTGTGAAGAACAAGAGGAGGGACACAGACAGGGGCGGAGCTCATGATTCACTGCAGGGGGGTGAAAAGCTGCTGTGGCATGTCAGTGTTTATCCCCAGTTCATGTAAGTGAATGACTCAGGGAGGTAGATTTGACCAAAGCGGGAAAGTGGTAGATTTGACCAAAGTAGCAACCATCCTTTACACAACACTTCACCCAATAGAGAAAGAACATTTTGTAGTGTTAATCCAACACTTAAGTCAAGTCTAATTTCACAGTGCTCTTGTTAGTTCTTACTCTAGTCCTGTGGTTCCTACACTGGGGGTTACGACCCCCAAGGGAGTCGCAGAGCAAGAGGTTTCGCAGAGAAAAGGGACTTTGCATAAAAACGGGCAAATCCACAAGTAAATAGCTAACATAATTCCACAAAATTGATTAGTGACAGATGCAATGGAAAATCTTGCAATATTAATGTACTCAAAGAATGGGAACACAATATGGGAAGTATAGATACATTAAAAACACTTTAGAGTACACTAGCAAATGCATGGCGTGGCACACATACAAAATACTACATGAGGGGGGTGGGGGGGGGGGCGCTTTGGCGCAGCGCTCTAAGCCCCACATTTGGCCTTGCATGCCCACGGGGACCCAGGGTCGAGTCTAACCAGGGTAATTTCCCTGTCTTCCGCCATCTCTGTCTCCCAATCAAGGCCCCCAAAAAACAAAATACAACATGATGACATTCATACAGTCATTTGGGACACAGACAATAGATCAATGTTAACTTCCATCAATGTGAAGAAAAGCCACCAACACACATGTGCAAGCACCACAACCACATGCATGTGCACACACAGAGAAGCACACACGTGCACACACTCACATGACTAATTTTTCCATTATGTTTTCAAAATCCATACATGTGTGGGATTGTAGTGTGTGTGTGTGTGTGTGTGTGTTTGTGTGTGTGTGTGTGTGTCTGTGTGTGTGTGTGTGTGTGTGTGTGTGTGTGTGTGTGTGTGTGTGTGTGTGTGTGTGTGTGTGTGTGTGTGTGTGTGTGTGTGTGTGTGTGTGTGTGTGTGTGTGTGTGCGTGCGTGTGTGTGCGCGTGCGTGCACGTGCGTGTCTGTGGGTGGGTGGGTGCCTGTGTGTGGTTGTGGGTCAGTCCTTAAATTCAGCAGAACACAAGTGTGACAGCGCTTGTCCTTTTCACGGTTCAGCTCCTGCTGTAAATGCCATTGAGTCTACAGGCGGAGAGATCCGGAAGGAGACAGTTAGGGTGTGACGACGGCGCAAAACAACTGTGGATCACTGGACTCCAGCACGCCCGATGTGGCGATGCACGCACACTCCAACGTCTGCTGCTGGCAGGAGGTCTACCCACAAGCTCACAGCAGCTTTCTCTCCTTGGTTTTCTGTATCTATCTCTCCTTCCCTCTCTGTCTCTGTCTCTGTCTCTCTCTCTCTCTCTCTCTCTCTCCCTGTCTCTCACACATGCACACACACACGCATGCATGCACGCCTACGCTCACGCACGATCAAGCACGCTCATGCACGCGCACGCACGCACGCGCACGCACGCTCACACACACACACACACACACACACACACACACACACTGACGATATAGAATCAATGGCTGTGTCCAATTTCTCCTCACTCACATTTGACTTGGTTTCATCTTCCCCTCTGTTCATAGTGGAGGGCCCCATCACAAGCGTCTGAAAGTCTGAAGGGATGTCATGCACTTCCCCTTTCTCTGGAAAGCATCTGGATGCACAACTCTTTCATATGCATTCACAAACATGTGCTTTCGGAGGGAAAAACGAGTTGAAGTGTACGTCATAGCAAGGCCTATGTGTTCTATGCAGTGGACCTGGCCAGTGGTGGAAGAGCTGCACACAGGGCCCCAGGGCAAAACACTGATAGGGCCCAACACACGACCTCACTGCCAAGGTCATAATATGCCCATACCCCCCAACAATACGGGAGGTTCCCTGGGCCCTGGGGCAAATGCCCTGCTTGTGCCCTGTATAGCTACGCCCCTGGACCTGGCGGAACTGTCTGTCGGTGTGGCTGGTGTTGACATGTGACATCGCGTGGGGAACAGCTGGAGCGTTGTGTTAGCGCAAGTGCTAGTGCTAGTGGTGGTAGACTGACGGCAGTCTGCCTTCCTTTGTCCTGTCGTCAGCACACTCCACTCCCCTGGGCAAGCAGCAGAGAGAGTCCATCAGGACAGATGAGGCCCAGGGTGCCATGATGGGCTGAGGCAGTCTCTCTCTCTGTTTATATGTGTGGATGTGTGTGTGTGTGTGTCTCTCTGTGTTTCTGTGTGTGGATGTGTGTGTCTCTCTCTCTGTGTTTCTGTGTGTGGATGTGTGTGTCTCTCTCTCTCTGTGTTTCTGTGTGTGGATGTGTGTGTGTCTCTCTCTGTGTGTGGATGTGTGTGTGTGTGTGTGTGTGTGTGTGTGTGTGTGTGTGTGTGTGTGTGTCTCTGTGTCTCTGTGTGTGGATGTGTGTGTGTGTCTCTGTGTGTGGATGTGTGTGTGTGTGTGTGTGTGTGTGTGTGTGTGTGTGTGTGTGTGTGTGTGTGTGTGTGTGTGTGTGTGTGTGTGTGTGTGTGTGTGTGTGTGTGTGTGTGTGTGTGTGTGTGTGTGTGTGTGTGTGCTTGCATGTGTCTGTGGGCAGGGATGGGATGGGAATGGGTTGATGTGTGTTTGTGTGTGTGTGACTGTGTTTGCTGACGTACATGGGTATGTTTGTAAACAAGTGTGTACTCTGTGTGTACTGTGTGTGTGTGTGTGTATGTGCATGCGTGCGTGCATGCGTTCATGTGTGCGTGCGTGCGTGCGTGTGTGTGTGCAAGTGCATGTGCGTGTGCGTGTTGGGTGTCAGCACTTTGGAGACTTTGTCTTTGTGCTTTTAAAACTGTCTTTGCCTTGAAGCTAGAAGTGACAAACAACTCAGCATTGTGCTTGCCTTCGAAAGCAGCAAGGCCGACTACACAAACCGTAAGTGTCAGCGCTTACACACTAGACTTGGCTGCAGATGCTACAGGACAGACCAAAGATGCTCTCTGTGCCTACATGTAGTTTCTTTTATTGTTGTTTTCATTGTTGTTGTCTTATGGCATATCATGGGAGGCGTTGGACTCAGGGGAGTCTAAATCAGAAGCTGTTCACACAATATTTTTGGCCTCTTGTTTACACATAAATGTGCCAATGTGCATTTCAAAACTCAGTTTTAAAATTTTCATCCACATGTACAGTAGTGTTCACACATAAATGGATTAAAACAAAAATCTGGATATGAAAATATCCACATACATGTAACCAGCACCTCAGTATCAGTGTTAAGGTTGTTGCATTCTAAAGAGAAAGTAGCCCATAGCCTGTTCATTCTTCTACAGATACCATAAGGTACAAGTTATCCTGTAGGCACTAATAATTTTTATCTTTTCATGGAAGTTTGGACGCCCAAGTTCTTCTTGATGAGCACCCTTTTTTACTAACTGGATACAGGACCCAGTGAAGCATTCCCTTTTCTCTTTTTTGTTATCCTGCAGTAACTTTCCCGATGTTGAAACTGAGAAAAATGAGAACAAATCCTTGGTATTAGGTCAGATATGTCACAAGATAAGGGAGGTGTAATGAGGACCATGGGCTTGCTGATGCATGGTCATACATTTTCACTCTAAAGTCCATTTTGACAAAATATGTAGTTACTACATTTAGCCTTTGTAAGGTATTATACTTATCTCTTCACGCTACAAGTGGACAACATTGCTTTATCCAAATGCACAGAGCTATGTTGTGGTTTGTCTTGTGCAGGAGAATTAAGTATTTTGCAGCAGATACAGTAGATAGGTAGAAAGACAGAGACAGTCATAGACAAAGAAAGACACAGACAGAGACAGAGGCAGATACAGATACAGAGACACAAATAAAACAACGAGTGTCATAGAGAAAACAACGAGAGAGTATTAGAGAGGGCGGAACAAAGAGAAATAGAGAGAGAGAGAGAGAGAGAGAGAGAGAGAGAGAGAGAGAGAGAGAGAGAGAGAGAGAGAGAGAGAGAGTGAGAGAGTGAGAGCGAGAGCGAGCAATAACATTATTGTGGTACACGGGGATGGATGTAACAGCGCAGTAGGCCAACTCGGGAGAGTAAAAAAAAAGTCTACAGATGGTCGCCTCAGCCTTTTAATAATGAAATCTGCTTTTGTGTTATTTAAAAAAATTACAATAACCTCTCCCGGCTAAGCTCCTTGACTTACAGCCTAGTACACCTGAACCGCCCGCCTGCCCGCCACCCAAATCCACATCCTCCACCCCTGCACCTCACCCCACCTCACCCGACTCCACCCCATCCCACTGCACTGCTCTGCAGTCCGACTGCGCTGCTGGATGGCATATTACGATTGCTTCCCTTCCCAGCCATCCCTCGCAGTCCTTAAGCAAATAGGTTAGGTAAGCATATCTGTTTAATTTGATTTTGCTTGCTCCGAAGGCAGGATTAGGTTGTAGGCGGTTGATTGTAAAGTAATTGCATTGTGCAGTGGGGGGTGGGGGTGGGGGTGGTGGTGGTGACAGGCAGGCAGGGCTGAGTGGTGTCTCTGCCCGTGTAAACATCTGCATAGTGTGTGTGTGTGTGTGGGGGGGGGGGGGTCTCAGGCATACATCGCGTGATACATATGCCCGCGGTGATTGAAATAAGTGCCACATATGGGAGGTTTTGTCTGTGTGTGTGTGTGTGTGTGTGTGTGTGTGTGTGTGTGTGTGTGTGTGTGTGTGTGTGTGTGTGTGTGTGTGTGTGTGTGTGTGTGTGTGTGTGTGTGTGTGTGTGTGTGTGTGTGTGTGTGTGTGTGTGTGTAAGGGGAGGGAGAGGGGGCAGAGCACAGCACAGGAAATACCCTTACATATGTTGCAGTTGCGTGTGAGTGTGCGTCGCATATCTCTTTTTCATATGGTGAAGCAGGAGTGTT
>NC_085859.1:57710169-57747669 GCF_034702125.1 Engraulis encrasicolus | reverse complement strand
TCATTTGGAAACTGGTTTGGCTTTTGGAGGGTTTGGATGCAAGAACTATTGACCTTGTTATTTTTTTGTGATCAAAATCCATAACTGAGACATTAACGTCGCCGTTGCTTCTCATGCACCTTATATTTGTCTGTTTGAAAGTCAGTCAAATCAATTTGACTTTATTTGGTACAAAATTTTAAATGTAATATTTGGTTAACAACATGTACTCCTACAGCCCCCTGATCCCAACACTATCAAACAGATTATGTAGGCCTACACCACACATGCACATACAATACAAACAATAACCACATTCTATTACAACAATTACAACAATTCTATTATTGTATTATTGTAATTGTATTACTGTAATTCTAATAAAACAATTAGATTCCATTACTAATAGATATGGAAATTATTAAGCAAAGGATTGAACAATAATTTGTGTTTTTGTTAACATTAAATGAGGAGCACCAATCACAACAGTATGCTTTTAGGTCAGACATCTAAATGATTTAAAATGCCTTTGTTTGACTGTTTCACATGCCTCTGCTCTCTCTATTGCTTAAGATGTCTGAGACAGATTCAGTTCTCCATACGGACAGGAACAGAGGCTTCCTGAGGTGCGGTGCTCTGCTTTTCCACAGGTCCTGGGGCAAGCCCCTCGCTTGTGTGTCATATGCTCTGGCCAAAGTCCACCTCTCTCTCAGCGGCCGAGGCAGACGACAGGCCCAAAATAACCTGGCAACATGCTCTGCCCAACTGGACCAGGTTCCTTATGCTGCGAGCAAAGGACAAAAAAGGTCACCTGGCCTACCTCGGTGGAGTCGGCATCACAGGATTTTTTACCTTGCAACTTTACGATGAAGGGCATATGTGTGATCGAGCTAGGTTGTTTTACTACCAGCTCACTTTCTTCATGTAAAATGTCAAAGTGTTTAATGTATTTAACCCTCCTGTTACCCTCAAATTTTGAAACATCCGTGATCCTTGGGGTCAATTTGACCCCAACCACTTAAATGTCTACAAAATCAGTAGAAAACAACACTTTGGCACATATTTATCTCTCAGATATGTATTATTGATCTGTTGGTGACATAAAAAGTCCTTTAAATATATCCTAGCACCCCCACACATAGCCCACACACCAAAAAACTTAATCCATGACTAGGCGAAATTTTGAGAAAATGGCAATAAAATGTCATTAATTGGTCTAAAAACAGATGGACACATATTATTGAAATTTTAGTGACTCCATATACGCCCTAAATATGTATTTCTATTACTTATAACATTTGAAAAGAAAAAACAAATTTGATTATCAAGGATAGTATCTGTCTACTACCATATGGGTCAATTTCACCCTAAAATAAATATACATATTCCCAAACATTCAGAAGGTTTTCTAAGTCCAACATTCTTGAATCTTTGAATGTTTGAATGTGTATTTATAACACAGGTATAATAGTTAGGTAAGAACATGGATACATTGCCAACCAAATGAGTTTTGGGAACATCATAGAAAATCATTGTTATCATTATTTCTGCGCTTGAATTAGTGTGCATATGAGGAAGAAAAGGTTTGCATGTGCTCCTTGTAGACACATTACATGTTCATGGTGGGGTAAGGTTTGAATGAACAGGGCTGGCAGCTTGTATTCTATGTTTACTTCTATTCACTATTTATGCCCACTGGAGAACTTGGTATGGACGTCAATGTGTATGTCCTTCACAAAAGTTACAGCGGTTGCTGTTCCTGGAAGGTCCTGCCTCCTCTATGTCAGGTAGCACCAGTTTATAACCAATGCTGCAGACCATCATGTCAATTTGGAACAGCATACTGAACAGAGGAGAAGACCTGCACCATTATATCTCTCAACATAGCAAACAACCTTGAGATCGCATCCATCTAAAGAAGTGCAACGGCTTGTCACCATCAGAACAGTCCATTTCAGTCTTTGGATCACAATCATAAAGCTTCTCTTCAAATATACCATCACTTATAATTATGTATGCTGGGCACAGAACAGCATGCACAGCAATGCTGACTATATGTGACCCATCTTATGCTAGTGTGTGTGTGTAGTGGGAGGGTGCAAAAGTAGCTCCCAGGGTACAGGGTTGGGGGCGGGTGTTGCTGTGGGGGGTGCCATGATGGTGCTATAGGTACAACAATGTTCAGATGGTGGATTTTGTCAAAATGTCAAAACTGTAGTAGCCACCACTGTCCAAAATGTTGCCGTGAATCAGTTTTAGGCCTCCCCCATATCATTACTATTTTTATTTATCAGGGCCCAAACAAAAGCAAAATGGTCAGAAGAAACATGTCTGAATAGCTTATTTTCATGTATTTCACATTATCTAAACAGATTTCAACATTTATTTGCAAAATATGGATGTTCCATTTATGTTTTATACACTTGAAAGCATTGGGGTCAAATTGACCCCAAGGAACACGGGTGTAACCAAAATGTGTACAGCACTTAGGAAAAACACTTTTGTGGAAATTTCACTTTTTTCACATTTATCCCATCTATTTAGGAAAAGTCATCAAAGATGAGGCAGAAGAAATATGTACTTCATGTATTTTTCAGGTGTTAAACATTGAATGGGGTCAAATAGACCCCAAGGATAACAGGAGGGTTAAACAACCCAGACAAGACATTTGTGAATAAAACAATAAAAAGGCAAGATCTGGTACAATACATTCAGGTTTGATATATACATTATGAAATATAATGCCACTACTTCTGCCGAATGTCATTTTGGGGAGAGCAGATTTGCAATTCTTTTTGTAAACCCAATATTTACGATTCAAGGTCAAGTTTTTAGTTTAACATTATTTAGCTTATTGTTTTGAAGCCATACAGAAAAAAACAGAGCAAAGGCATGTTCCAACAAACCATGATTTCAAGCTTAGCATAGGCCTTCAGTGATGAGATTACCACATTTTTTAGATGCATATGCATATAAAATGAAGGGAT
The DNA here is from genome assembly GCF_034702125.1 of Engraulis encrasicolus. Classification (NCBI taxonomy): domain Eukaryota; kingdom Metazoa; phylum Chordata; class Actinopteri; order Clupeiformes; family Engraulidae; genus Engraulis; species Engraulis encrasicolus. The sequence continues at coordinate 57,744,703 of NC_085859.1, read as the reverse complement.
CTCATCTCAGTGCTGATAGCACGTGCCACTGTGTGAAGCTGGTCATCATCCTTTTAAAAGCACCGTCTGTCCATGGCCAGGATTCTAGTATTATTTTCACTGTTTTTTTACCCTCTTAAAGCTTTTCATTTAGTCTGCCTGGACTTCATTTCATTTGTAATCCCATATTCAAGTTCTATCTTGATTGGATTTTGGATGATAACATTTGTAAAAAATTACAATGTGTCCAGTCATATATACTTTTCTATTTTTCCATACCCATGTGTGTGTGTGTGTGTGTGTGTGTGTGTGTGTGTGTGTGTGTGTGTCTGTGTCTGTGTCTGTGTCTGTGTCTGTCTGTGTGTGTGTGTGTGTGTGTGTGTGTGTGTGTGTGTGTGTGTGTGTGTGTGTGTGTGTGTGTGTGTGTGTGTGTGTGTGTGTGTGTGTGTGTGTTTGTGTGCTCGTGCGCGTGCATGCATTTGAGAATGCTTACTCATGGCGTTGCATGATATTTAATGTATTGAATTGTGCTGTTTAGCTATCCCCCCACCCACCGTTTTATTTTTAGAAGGTGAAGGAATTTTGAAAAGCACTAAAGTCAACAGCTGAACATGAACAACACAACTAAAATCTACATGCTACATCCATAACTCATACATTCTTTAAACTCAAATCAAAGTATAATCACAAACAGTATACTGTATAATGCATTGAGTGTGTGAAAGAATAATTATAAATCTCTGCTTTTAAAATGTTATCAGTAAGAAATGTCTTTTGTGCAGCTCTGTAAAAGTCATAAATTCAGAAGGAAGTCCAATTATAGTTCAGAGGAAGACCTTTCAGAATGCTGACTAAACTGAAAATGTGAAATACTTTGAGGATCTTGAAACCAGACGGCACGTTAGAATAGGAAATGGGAAATAGGAAGTAATGTGTTTTGCAAGGATATGAACTATGAAATAAAAAGTCATGTTTTTGCTGGACTAAGAGAGAGTCAAGATCGGTTTGCTAAGAGACAGAGCTCGTTTCCTAAAAAGCGCTCGGCTCTTCCTCTTCCTCTCCCTTTGGCCAAAGCGTAAAATCTTAGTTCTCTTGTCCGTGTGTTTTTATTGGTAATCGTATACAAAATTACGACTATACTCTGTCTGTGAGGACCCATTGTATGGAAACAATGTGTTGCCTGTATCAAATATACCCTGCCTAAACCCAAAGGACCATGGTGTGTGTGTGTGTGTGTGTGTGTGTGTGTGTGTGTGTGTGTGTGTGTGTGTGTGTGTGTGTGTGTGTGTGTGTGTGTGTGTGTGTGTGTGTGTGTGTGTGTGTGTGTGTAGGTGTGTGTAGGTGTATATATGTGTGTGTTGGGTGTGTGTGTGTGTGTGTGTGTGTGTGTGTGTGTGTGTGTGTGTGTGTGTGTGTGTGTGTGTGTGTGTGTGTGTCTGTGTGTCAGGCTGACCTGTAAATATCATCATATAATTTTCAGTATCATGTGGCACACTTTCCTCTATGACAGTTTGTGGGGGACCCACTCCATTATTCCTGTGTGTGCATACATCACGTGAGTCATGATTTACAGGCCACTGTGAGGTCAACAGATTAGTCCCAGCATTTGGCATTGTCTCAAAAAGGGGTGCCAGTGACCCCCTAATCCTTGAAGCCTTGAGCAAGAGGAGCAGGCTGACATTGATTGGAGGTCCGGATTGTATCTCATATTGTCATGTTTGGTAACACTTCCAAATAAGGGGCCATAATTAACAGTAAAGTAGCTACAACCTAATACTCAAGTAAGGGTTAATAATCATTACTTAATGCCACATTAGACACATATTAATTGTTATTAATGCATATGTTGAGCATTAGTAAGCAGTTACTTAACTATTAGATAACTATTACCTTGTGTTACAAGTTAATAGCATATTATTATTTAACTAATAGATAAGTAAGGGCACAGTTAATAGTTAAGTAGCTATCAGGTTATACTTAACTAAGGACCAAAATTAACACTTACTTAATACAAAAGTAAGGCATAACTAATGGTTAATTAATACATAAATATTGGGTTTTGGGACCCTTATATTAGAGTTGGCTGAGGATAACTAATGGTTAATTAATAGATAGATATTGGTGTTTGGGACCCTTATATTAGAGTTGGCTGCAGATAACTAATGGTTAATTAATCGATAGATATTGGTGTTTGGGACCCTTATAATAGAGTTGGCTGAGCATACCTAATAGTTAAGTAATTAATCTACTGTGACATCTAGTTTTCACTCGTTCAAATCACTGTAATAGTGGCAACAGGAGCCATTATATAGCAAGGATTGGATGTACTCTTCTCAATGATGGTGGGGTGATGAGATGTCATTTTTTCATGCACCACTAAACCACTAAAAACCCTACAATAAATGCAGAATATTATGAAGAGTAATAGTTTTGAAGCGAAACTAAACCATTCCTTTGTGATAATAGATTAATGTTTGAGTAGCTCCAAGAAGAGCAGTGCATGATGGGTACGCAATCTAGAGACAACAATATTTCGATATTATTTAATCATTAGATATGCCTTGCTTTTGTATTAAGTAAGTGTTAACTAATAGTTAAGTTAAGGGTACAGTTAATAGTTAAGTAGCTATTAGGTAATACTTAACTAAGGACCTTAATTAACAATTACTTAATACAAAAGCAAGGCATATCTAATGATTAAATAATACCGAAATATTGTTGTCTGTAGATTGCATACCCATCATGCACTGCACTTCTTTGAGCTAATATTCTCAAACATTAACTTCATTATCACAAGGAATGGTTTAGTTTCGCTTCAAAACTATTACTCTTCATAATATTCTGCATTTATTGTAGGGTTTTTACCATTAAAATTAATAAGTGGTACATGAAAAAATGACATCTCATCACCCCACCATCATTGAGAAATGTACGTCCAATCCTTGCTATATAATGGCTCCTGTTGCCACAATTACAGTGATTTGAATGAGTGAAAACTAGATGTCACAGTAGATTAATTACTTAACTATTAGGTATGCTCAGCCAACTCTATTATAAGGGTCCCAAACACCAATATCTATCGATTAATTAACCATTAGTTATCTGCAGCCAACTCTAATATAAGGGTCCCAAACACCAATATCTATCTATTAATTAACCATTAGTTATCCTCAGCCAACTCTAATATAAGGGTCCCAAAACCCAATATTTATGTATTAATTAACCATTAGTTATGCCTTACTTTTGTATTAAGTAAGTGTTAATTTTGGTCCTTAGTTAAGTACGACATGATAGCTACTTAACTATTAACTGTGCCATTACTTATCTATTAGTTAAATAATAATATGCAATTAACTTGTAACACAACGTAATAGTTATCTAATAGTTAAGTAACTGCTTACTGATGCATTAATAACAATTAATATGTGTCTAATGTGGCATTAAGTAATGATTATTAACCCTTACTTAAGTATTATTTTGTAGCTACTTTACGGTTAATTATGGCCCCTTATTTGGAAGTGTTACCTCATGGGTATTTTTCATACTCATATTGTCATGAGGGCAGGATGGGCGGAGGTGAGGGCTTGGCACCCTTTCCCCTAGGTGTCCCTTTTTCACCTTCTGGTTAAAGCAAATATTTGCGAATAAATGTCTAACAACTGTCTGATTTTGCTTAGTACATGCCTTTCAAGTTACATACACAGGCATTAATATTGTATGTATTAGTGATAATAGATGTAACACTAAAATTAAGTGTTACCTTATATTTTTATTATGGTGGCAAAGTTGAAAAAAGAAAATGAATGAAGTAAATATTGCAATACATCACAATAATACATGACTCTCAATGCACCTTGATAGAATCGCATTGTGGCATAAGTGTCATGATGTGTATCGAATCGTGAACCCCTTTCCAACACCCACCTCTAATATACAGTATTAAAAATAATTTAATGAAATGATAAAATAACCTGGTATTTCAAATTGGGATGATGGGCTAGAGTCCTGAAACACTTCAATCACACTTTGTCTTCAAGTTTTATCTGGATTTTTGCATTTTCAACAGTTTTTCCTGAATCCATCTGCTGTGTGGGACTCTTATCCTGCTTTCTTTTGGAATTACGTGCCAAAACACAAAACTAGACAGATACATACATGAAAACAAGACCAGTCCTCAAACAGACATTCTCTATGCATATAACTTTTTATAAAACATAAATTCTTCCTCTTTAGAGCATATATACAGTAGTTTATTGAATGAAGCCAAACAAATTGAATTTACAATACTGATTTAATGCAATGCTATTTCATTTCAGATTACTCAGCTGACACAGTGTTTGAACTCTATTAAACAATTCGCTTTCCACAAATACAAATGATCATCCCATGAACCCCAGCATCTTTCATAATGGTAATTTCCCCAGCACACTCCACACCCATGGAAGTCCCATGGAAGTCTATTCCCCTCCTAAAAGAATGGGGTTTTCTTCTTTGTTGGTGCTGAGAGCCATTCGTAGTTTCTGCCAAAAGACACTCTTGTCCTCCCCAGGTTTAGGCCAGCACAGATAGGTTTGCTTCTTAACCAGCTTTCGCATTCTGTGGTATGGGGATAGGTGTTGTGCTGGGATGTCTTCCAGGAAGACCAGGATGAGTACATCTTTCTTCTCGTCAAACAGCCGGAAGCTGGCCACCTGAATCTCCCTGGAGCACCACTCGCTCCCCAAGTAGTCTCGTGTCACCACACAGATAGTCTTTCTGCTGCTGTAGATGCCTTCCACAATGTTGTCAATGATGGGCTTGCCTGGCTCAAAGTCCCGGTGGTGCAGGCAGAGTCTCCACCCTTGTTCAGTCTCCAGATTGGGCAGTAGTTCTCTATGCACCCAGCGCTCATCCTGAGAATTGTAGGAGATGAAGGCATCATACAGGAAACCATGTTGCTTCTGTTTTTGCTGCCCCATGCTGTCATAGAGATAGGCTAGGAAAAGGTAATAAGCATAGACTAGCTGAAATCGCATGAAGTTGTAAATAAAAGACACCAAGAGTGTCACAATCACCAGGGAAAAGCTTCCTAGAAAGTAAATGAACTCTAAATTCAGGGTGCAGGAGTCAGTCTTCAGGTCTTCCAGCTGTACATATTTGAAGGCAGAAGGATAACTACAATGATATTGATTAAAGTATACTACCTGAGTAAGATTTGATTCCTCTGCCCAATGAAGTAACCATTCATTGCTACAGTCACAAATAAATGGGTTGTATCTAAGGTCAATGTACTCCAGATTAGGAAGGGACTGGATTATAGTCTGGTTGATTCCCTGTATCTGATTGTTAATGACCAGCAGATTTCTGAGTTGAGAGAGTTTTGCATCAATTAAAAAATCCAACGATGGAAGTACAGTTTCTGTCAAATGGAGCTCAGACAGTGCAGGAATGGGATGAAATACCCTAGGAGAAATTTCTGTCATAAATACGTTGTTATTTAGGTATAGGTAGCGAAGTTTGGGAGTGTATGTGAAAGTCTCTGGGTGCACATAATGAATTTCAAGGTGTGCGCCATTAAATAAAATCAGTGAGGTCAAGCCTTTCAGCAGGTTACATGGTAAGTTATTCATGCCCTGCCTCTGGTTGTTAATAAGCAGTTTTTGAAGGGACTTTAATTCTGTGAACGGTGGAGTGTGAAGCGTTTGACTATCAAACGTTATGACATTGTCATTCAAGTTCAGCAGTTCCAGGTGCGGCATTCCTTTAAAAATTCCTCGATTGGTAAATGTGTTTTGTTTAAGGTGATTTGCATTAAGGTGCAGCTCTCTTAGATTGTCTAATCCATCAAAAGCATTTTTTGATATGCTGTTTATCTGATTATCATAAAGCTGCAGAATTTTAAGAGCAGGCAGCCCACTGAAAGCCTTTGCATCAAGTTGACTTATCTTATTACTGTGCAAATCCAAATACCGGAGGTTTGGGAGGTAATTAAACGTGTTTCCCACATCTAACAGCTTGTTCGACCCTAGTAGTATCCCCCGCAAGTTTGGAAGATTCTGGAAAGTACAATTTCTAATCTTGTAAATGTTATTGTGGAAAAGGAAAAGGTTTTCCAGAAGCGTTAGATTGCTGAAATCAGAACATGTTAACCATTCTATATTGTTGTTGGAAAAGTCAAGCATGGACACTGAGGGGAGAACATGTGTGATATTGTTGAGTTCAGTAATTTTTGTATTGATTACTTTTATTATCTTGAGGTGATTCAGTCCTTTAAATGCAAGTGTCGACATTTTAGATGTTGCGTTGCCTATTAAATGTATTGTTCGTAATTGGTGGCATGATCTGAATAAGTGATCATTTAGTACAGGGATGTTTGGTTGTTCTAATCGAAGAGTTTGTACATGTCTGCAGGTCCTTTCTAAAAAGAATTCAATATTTTGGGTAGTTAAGTTCCAGATTTCTAGAGTTTTCAAGGATGAATTGAAGGTTTGTATGATTTTAACAGTTGAATCCTCTGATGTTTGTCCACTCACATTAAACGTCTTCACTGAGCCCAGAAAAGATGGATCCTCAACAATCCATTGGAAAGACCCATTATAAGTACAATTGGAGATATCTAGATAACTAAGATGTGGAAGAATGTTATTTGTTATGTGAAATATCTTCAGCGGATTTGAAAATAAAGAAAGTCTCCGTAGTTGCAGAGGTGTAGTTGAAAGGCTATGAGACACAAAATTAGTGATGCTGTTGTTTTCAATTTTTAACTCAAATAAATTTGGTAGCTGTAATATGGTCTTCACTGACTCCATGAGAGAGAGTTGGTTTGATGCCAGATCTACATGCTTCAAATTGGAAAGGGAATCAAAAGCTGATTGGTCAATATCCTCAATTTCATTTAGATCCAGTCGCAATACAATGAGGCTGACTAGTCCTTGTAAAAATCCTCCTGTTACATGTTTTAGCCTATTTCTGTACATGTAGAGTTCTTGCAGATGAACAAGCTCATGGAAAGTGCCACTATCAATCATCGAGATATTGTTGTATGACACATCAAGAGCTCTGAGATTTGATACATTCCTGAAGTCTGTCACCTTGAGCTTTGAGATGTAATTGCGGGAAAGATCCAGTTTCATTGTGTGAACAGGGAGTGACAATGGAACCATTTCCAAGCCCATGGCACAGCATGATACATTGCACATGGTGTCGTTGGGCAGCATGGTAAGATTGCAGTTTCTGACAAAATATTGGTGAGACGGGACACTGAGTAGCCCATAAAGAAAGACATACAAAAGTGTGCCTTCTGAAGACGTCATATTTCTCCACAATTGCATTCACTTGTAGCTTCAGACTCTGCCCCTGATCTGAAAAAAAATTGAAAGGAAAATGAATAGAAAATCAATCCACACAAGTTTAAAAGTAATAGAGCATTTGTAACCCCTCTTTCTATTGCTTCCTCTATTGCAGCGGTTCCCAAACCTTTCCAACTTGGGGCCCACTCGAAATTGTTACAAATGTTCGGGGCTGACATGTGACCCAATTAAGAATAAAACTCAAATAAATCAAACACACACCAAAATAGGGATGCACGATGTATCGGCCAGATGTATCGGTATCGGCCGATATTTGACATTTCTCAACACATCGGACATCGGTCCAATGGGTAAAACTGGGCCGATGTTAACGCCGATGTTTTTTTGTAATATGTTACGGTTCTAAAAGATTGGACTTGACGGTGACTTTCAATGTTTGTCTTCTAATTTGTCTGTATTTTTTATCTAATTTTATCACAGGGAGATAAAAAGTGCTTTTGGAAATAAGAGGACATTCAAAAATTATGTTTGTTTGCATCATTGTCATCTCTTTAAAAAAAAAAGAAAAGAAAAACATCGGTATCGGTTAATATCGGTTATCGGCCAAAACCGCAATATCAATATCGGATATCGGATATTGGTATCGGCCGAAATTTTTGACATCGTGCATCCCTACACCAAAATATGATTATAGTTTTTAGAAAATGTTTTCAAGGCCCACTTGGAATTCCTTCAGGGCCCACCAGAAGGCCCCAGCCCCTCGTTTGAGAATCACTGCTTATTTAGATAGTTTATTCACTAATCATTAGATATAAAGGTTACAAATATAAAGGTTACAAATATTGAACTTGCATTAATGTAAGTTCAATATTGTAACCTTTATATTTTGTCATTACAAGTAGATTTGTTTTCGTAAAAGCATCTATTTTTTCACTGGCAAAAAAATGCATTTACAAAACTGAAAATAGTGTTAGTATACAATGTGATTTGCATTTGTAAATCATGAATATTTCAATTCCACAATTTCCACAGTAATTTAAACACTATTCTTGTAATGGAATGGATCCATTTTATCTGTAGGCTTGAGAGTCATAGCTGCACCTGTGAAGATGGAAATTATATTCTATTGTAGAGTCATGTAAATTTGCGGAGCACAGAATCCGTGAATTGGTTATCCACTAGTTTGGTACATCACAATGTACAAACAGAATGAAAAAAAAAACTTAAATAAATTAATATATAATAATTTTAAATACATAATATAAATATATAAATAAACATACAAAATACACACACACACACACACACACACACACACACACACACACACACACACACACACACACACACACACACACACACACACACACACACACACACACACACACACACACACAGTGCATCCGAAAAGTATTCACAGCGCTTCACTTCCCCCCCACCACATTTTATTACGTTATGGCCTAATTCCAAATCGTATTAAATTAATCTCTGTCGTCAAAATTCTACACAAAATACCCCATTATGGCCATGTGAAAAAGTTTTCTTAAGAGTTTTGAAAATGTATTAAAATTAAAAAAACAAAGAAATCATATTTACATAAGTATTCACACCCTTTGCTTAATACTTTGTAGAACCACCTTTGGCAGCAACTACATTCATTTTTTCATTTCGAAATATGAAAAGGGGTTAAAAGGGAGGTCATCGGTGTGTGTTTCAACCTTTCTTTACAGTTTCGAATGAAATCCTATGGAGAGTATCAATCAATCAATCAAGAGTTTATTGTCATTGTCAAAAAGGCAACGAAATTGTGTTTCGGGTACAATACTTAGTAGCAGCAAAAACTAACACAAAGTTTAGTACACCTGGGACGACTGCGCACTGCGCGCATCCACCTTCATGATCTGCTTCTATAGTCACAGTGCATGTTGACGTGCATGTTTTTTTAGGTGTAATTCAGATTTCAAATGTTGACGACATTCATACATCCCCAAACCATGTCGGTCACACTACCATGGTTGACTAGCCAGATGATGCACTTTTTAAAAAAAACCTCACTTGTTTACCACCGCACATGCTTGACACCCTCTAAAGAAAATTTGTTTATCTTGCTCTCAAGAGAGATGAACAGACCAAGCATATGGATCACTAGAACCATGTCGTGTGGTCTGATGAGACCTGGTATATATGTTATATATATAATTTATATCTGTTTCTATATCTGTTTTATATTTGTATCTGTCTGTGCTAACCCTTGTTACATGTATTTTTGACAATAAAGCACACCTTGATTTGGACTTCAGTTAGTATTTTTTACAAACCTAGATCCCCGTCTGTTCATGACAAATATTATTAAGACGAAAGTAAGAATTAGAATGAAGGTTCCCAGAGCACTAGAACCCAATACAACTTCACAGAATATGCCCATTGGCACCACCACAGCATGAACTGAATCTTTAGGTAAATGTACCTGGCAAAGGTGCATGCTGTATGTTGCTCTGCTGTCCACAAAGGTCTAATGGCTGAGCTGCAGGTGAAAAAGAAAAATCTGTTACCATCAGGGAGCAAAGTCACAAGACACAAAAAGGATACGAACTAACAAAAATTGCTACCATAGGTTAAGGAAGCAGAAGTAATACCAAGACAATTTTAGTGATCAACGTGAGCTTCTTATCTGTATTGTCTCCTAACCCAGAATGTTGATGACAAGGCAGCACAGATCATAAAGTGCAATTGTAGTGGTGTGGCAAGAACAGGAAGTGCTTTCGGCTACGCCACCCCCGGGGTTGTGGGCCCCCGAGGGAAAATGAGTTTGAAGTTACAAATACCCCAAACTACACAGTTTACCCGCACAAGGCAAGACAGGTTTGCGCAAAAGGAGACAGAGACGGTGGTTTATTTCTAATCGTGTAAATCTTTATTTTCTCTCAATTGTTATAAAAAATATATATTTCACCCTTTTGTTCTTTCGTTCTGTATAAAAACTATGTTTTTGTCACTGATTAGCACAGTTAAAGGGTACAGGGTTTGACACAGCCAAGACAGACACAACACATACCATGGGCCCCCAGAAATTACACCAGGGTTTTTTTTTCAAATAAAGATAAAGGAAAATCAAGACACACTGCAAGCAAAAATAAAACTAGAAGCACTCAGAGAACGCAGACCTCCGCCAAGGAAGCTGCTTGATACATTTGACTATGTTACACCCTAAGTCTTTCTGCCTTGTTTTTGTGGAGTCCCCACAATTCAATTTCTGGTCACTAGGGGGCGTATAGATAGTGAAGAATCTTTTGAAAAGTCCTGGTTCCGGTTCGTGATCCGGATCACCACCACAATTTAATCACTTGTTCCTTGGGTCATTATCAACAAACCCACAAAGTTTGTCCAAATCCGATGATTGGTTTTTGAGTTATGCTGCTGACAGACAGACAAACAAACAAACAGACAGACAGACAAACCAACGTGAACGAAAACAACAAAAGACAAAAAACACTGTGCAAAATAATAATAAAGAACTCAAAATAAATGAATCATGTGTATGTGTATGTTTGGGTTTAGTGCAGAAAGTGCAGTGTGTGTGTGTGTGTGTGTGTGTGTGTGTGTGTGTGTGTGTGTGTGTGTGTGTGTGTGTGTGTGTGTGTGTGTGTGTGTGTGTGTGTGTGTGTGTGTGTGTGTGTGTGCATGTTTTGAGTTAGTGCAGTTTGAAAAGTTCAGTCACAAATATAGTATTGCAGGTGGAATGTTCAGTCGCAGATATGGTGGTGGAGGATGAGGGGGGGGGGCTGTCGGTGGCCTTGCTGGCTAGAGGCTGACAGTGGAGGGAGAGTGGGTTGAGTGTTCAGTATCTTGATCGCTTGGTGCATTGAGCTGCTCGCCAGCCTGGTGGTACGGGAACGGAGGCGCCTGTACATCTTTCCAGAGGGCAGGAGGCTGAACAGTTTGTGTGCAGGGTGGCTTGTGTCTTTGATGATCATCAGAGCTTTCCGGGTGAGGCGTGTGGTGTAAATGTCCTGCAGGGAGGGGAGTGGTACTCCAATGATCTTCTTCGCTGTGTTCACGCTGGAGTGTCTTCCTGTTTTTCTCCGTGCAGCTTCCTCCCCACACTGTGATGCAGTTGGACATGACACTCTCTATGGTTCCTCTGTAGAATGTTGTCATGATGGAGGGAGTAGCACTTGCCTTCTTTAGTTTGCGCAGGAAGTAGAGACGCTGATGGGCCTTCTTCGCCAGTGATGTAGTGTTGGTGGTCCAAGAGAGGTCGTCGCTGATGTGCACTCCAAGGAACTTGGTGCTGTTCACTCTCTCCACAGCATCGCCGTCGATGGTCAGTGGTGGCAGTTGTTTTTGGACCCTTTGAAAGTTGACAACAATCTCCTTGATCTTGTTGACATTCAGCAGGAGGTTGTTGTCTTTGCACCATCTGGCCAGCAGGTCTACTTCTTCTCTGTAGTGAGTCTCATCGCCCTTGGTGATGAGGCCCACCAGTGTTGTATCATCCACAAACTTCACTAGATGGTTAGTGCTGTGGGTCGTTGTGCAGTCGTGTGTCAGCAGCGTGAACAGCAGGGGGCTGAGAACACAACCTTTCGGAGCCCCTGTGCTCAGGGTCAGGGTGCTTGAGGTGTTATTTCCTACCCGTACTGCTTGTGGTCTTTGCATCAGGAAGTCCAGCAGCCAGTTGCAGAGGGAGGTGCTGAAACCTAGTTTGTCCAGTTTTCTGATGAGTTGTTGTGGTATTATGGTATTGAATGCTGAACTGAAGTCAATGAACAGCATTCTCACATATGAGTCTTTATTGTCCAAGTGGGTGAGGGCTGGATGGAGGGCAGAGCAAATTACATCCTCCGTGGATCGCTTGGCTCGGTATGCGAACTGGTAGGGGTCCAGGGTGGCTTTGATGTGTGACAGGACTAGCCGTTCGAAGCACTTCATGATTATGGACGTCAGTGCTACAGGACGGTAGTCATTGAAGCATGATGGTGATGATTTCTTTGGCACGGGTATGATGGTAGCAGCTTTGAAAAGTCATGGGATGACTGCTTGCTCCAGAGAGATGTTAAAGATGTCTGTGAAGACATCCTTCAGCTCTTCTGCACAATCCTTCAACACTCGGCCAGGTATGTTGTCTGGGCCAGCTGCTTTGCGTGGGTTGATGGTGGCCAGTGTCCTCTTCACACTGGCAGAGGACAGGTAAAGGGGTTGATCATGGGGGGGAGGGGGAGTTTTCTGTGGGTGAGTGTCCTTTTGTGCTTCAAAACGGGCAAAGAAACTGAAAAAAAGAAAACACAGCAAATTATGCAATGCACAGGGAAAACTACAGTACCAACAAGGGAGTTCAAGCCCAGTTGCCGGCCAATTAGGCACAGAGCCGGTAGCGGCGTGAATACAGGTTGCGCCCCAATAAGCAACAGTGAAACGAGAACTTACTGTAGGTGTCGACAGTAGGAGCGAGTAGCACAGGTAAGGGCAACCTCAATTAAACAAAATGCAAAACAATAATAAGAAAAGTAATTTCTACCCCTACCCCTACTACTTCTACTTGCTCCCTCATGCTTTCAAACGAAGCAGCAAGGCGCAGGGCTTGAAACGCAACCCCTACAAATTGAGACACCCCTTCAAAAATTAGAGAAAGACATTCACAGCTGTCACTAATTCCATGCATTCGGCTGGCTAAGGGGTGTAATGGGATTCAGCCTTACTCACCCGAAGTTAGTGCAAGCATGTGTGACTGGGCCTGCTGACAACAGCCGAGGAGAGGAATCCGGAATGCAGAGGCAGATGAACACTGGATCATTGAATCAACCACTGTACAGAGCGCCAGTAGGAACGCAAGAGGCCCAGGGCGCCGATAACGACACCCAAGCAATTGCATTGACAAACAACAGCAAGCTAGCAACTTGAAACGTCAACCCTGGGGCTAAGAAGGAGCACAAGCTAAACCAATTCCATTGCCGAGTGGTGACCTACCGGAGTGCAGGAGGCAGCAGAACACACAATGAAGCACTGAAGAAATCGCCAGTAGGAGCCAATGGACCCACGATACAGATGAATAACACGCCGGCCTGAGAGCACAACCTGTAACCAAGTAAGATGTTAGGCTACGCAGGCTAACATGAGAACGTGACCAAGAAGCCGGTCAACATACCCATAAAAACCGGGCACGGGAAAGGTGTAGGACACATTCTGCACCTACGTAGATGCCCAACCTAATCATGCACACCCTCTAGTGCTCTCTTCCAGAACTGTTTGGGTAGCACAACACATGCCTTCCGTGATCGACCCTCTTGTGGTACAGACAGTGCACCATCTCTCTGCTCCAGCTTATGGGGACTGATGATGCATCAATGGCAAGTAACTCAGCTACTGTATGACTGTGCCTGAGCAAAGGTCATTCATGGAGACAACACAGTGACATCGGCATTCAGCAGAGAGCACTTCACAAGAGATGGATGGTCCAGCCACATTGATGAGGCTAGATTTGATATGTTGGCCCAAACGTAACCAAAGGTTAGCCAGAAGCAGAGTCCTGCTGACTGAGGACGGAAAAAGCTTGGTGAACAATGGGAGGTCTTCTGGACCGCAAATCTAACAATTGCAGAAAGTTTTGAATAACTACCAAGTGTGGCTGCAAAAAAGAGCACCGGGGAAGATGCATATGTTTTAAATTGAGTTTCAGTCACAGAACTTTGCAGCTGTAAATGTGAACAGAGGATATGTGATTCTAGATCATGATTTGCTTACATGTACCAATTTTAAAAACAGCATTAGCAATGGCAGCCATCTTGAAAAATGGATACCATATTGATTTTTTGTGTAGTCAGGGCCTTCTTCCAAAACAGTGGCCCACAGAGAGTATTTCTGCCAAAACAAGTGTTTTTATTCCGAAGTAAACACCTTTTACACCAACTATTTAGAAGCAATGGAGGCCATCTTGAAAAATGGCCGCCATATTTAATTTTTGGGTGGCCAATGCCTTTTTCCAACACAGTGGCCCTCAAACAGTATTTCAGCCAAATTTCATGTTTGTATAACAAAGTAAGTGGCTTCTACACTAACCAATAGTAGAAAAGGCGGCTATCTTGAAAAATGGCGATATTGATTTTTTTTGCTTGGCCAGTGCTTTTTACTAAAAAGTGACCCTTAGAGAGTATTTCAGCCAAATTTCAAGTTTTTAAACCAAAGTTAATGAATCGGTACTAATTTTCACAGCCATATCTTCTGATGGGGTAGCTGGCTTGCTCTCCTGACGAAGGCATTTTACTATCTGAGAAGAAAAACTGTGACTCACCTAATGCTGATTGCGGCACCTGCTATCACATCTGTTTTAACATTACTCTCACCAATCTTTTCCATATTTACTTCCACCATTACGGAAGTGCATGATATCGAGACTCATAACAGAATCTACATCTTATCTGAAGATAGGATGGTATTTATGAATTTTGGTATTACAGAAGGTTTCCTAACTCAACGTAGGATGCCTAAGTTAGGGGACCATACACCCTGTCCTAAATTCAATTGAAGCCCAGTCATGAATGATCAAATAGATGCTGAGAGGAGGTACAATGCAGCACACAAAGATTGTATATATGGTGTTTGGAAAGGAAGGTGAGCAATAATGTGCATTTAACTGTTAGAAAGGGAGTGTATACTGTATGTCAGGAGTTTAACCCTGGTGAAAATGACATTACTGTATTACTGTAAGCTTACATACCATAAACATGGATAATGTCATTATACCAATGAAGCAACGTAACTGAAAGTTTTGTTACCTTATCACATCACAACAACGGTTTAATTGATTAATTTATGTTGTAGATGGAGATGCTATAACATGAGTGGAGGATTTCTCCACAGACAAAGTTGTGATGTTTGTGTTGCACAACATATGTAGGATGATCTCTGCCGTGGTGGGAGATGAGGAGCAAGATGAGGAGCTGAATGATTGGTGCACTGACTGGAGAAGAACCTTATTTCACAAGATGAATAGGCCTAGCAAGTTTGCAGTTTGATTTCAACAATAGTAATAAAAGTAGCCTAATATTTACAATAGCAGCTAACAGCTAATTTTACATTTCATATAAATCAAACCCCTCCCTTCTCTTCATTTGTTCCATCATAAAATATTTTTTTCCTTTTTAGTCTCTCTCTGTCAATTTGCTGCTACTCCATTATTTCTAGCTTTTCCCTCTCCAGTTTTAGAAGCTCTTTCTGTAGGCCTCTGTTGGAGCATCATCCTCTTCTTTTTAGCTGTAGAAGAATAAAATGGTGAATAGGTATTGGTGATACAATTTACACTTAACAGGTATACATCATTGTACTTACAAAGGAAAGAAATGTCATGCCTTTCTGGAGCTAACATGTATCTAGACAGTGGAGGAAAAAACTTTCCAGGAGGAGATATGACTACGGCTGGTGGTAGCTGGTGGTTGTTGTTGTCACGCTCTTTCATCAGAGTCGGTATGACCTCCCAGCGGATCAGACCCACCTCTGATCCATTTGGAGTGCCTGTGATAGACAAAATGTGTTCATGGTATGTGTTGTCAGCACTGTGTTTTGTTTCGTCACCGTTTTGATCACACCGGTTAAAGCAGGGGCTCAGGATTTGGCTGATTAGCTTCGCCGATTAGCAAGGCACTTCCTTGTCGCAATTCCGCTGCCACTTCGCTCAAAAAGGGTGGACGGGGCCCTACCATGGCTGATATGGTAGGGCACACGTTTACCACTCGGTCGACCCGGGTTCGATTCCCGGTCCGGGTCCTTTGCCGGTCCTTGCCCAACTCTCTCTCCCAGCTCACTTCCTGTCTCTCCTCCACTGTCCTGTCTCACAAAAAAAACAATAAAGGCTGAAAAGCCCCCCAAAAAATACTTTAAAAAAAGAGAGGGTGGACGCGATTGGTGGGTGCAAGTCAGTCATTAACGTGGCACGTAATTGGCTGAGTAAACTGGCGGCGGAAACGACTCCATCTTTGAACCTGAAAAATTCGTTCAATTTTGGCTCTATTCACTAGCCTAGCATTTCCCATTGAAATGACTGGAGGCGGGACTTATTCACTCTCTCCAGTTCTTATACTACCTCCATGGGTTAAAGCTACTATGTAGCCTGTCGTCAATAGCAACATGGTAAACTCAGTGCTTAATTTGTCAAGTCGGAGGTCCCGAAGCGCTGAGGACAAGTATCTCCGGCGCGAAAAAAAAGCGCACGGGGGGTGGGGGGTCCGAAGTCCGAACAACCCTGTGTACCAATGAATACTGTAACCTAGGCTACTTGCCAACTAAAGGCCGTGAATGGGGATGTATGTGCAATATCCCCGTTTTTTTCGTTCCTGATAAATATAAATATGGAACGGTATAAATACCTGCTTTACTGCCGGCATAACCAGGGTATTGGACGGGCATTGTGTTGACTACCAAAATGCCAGTGGCTACACTGTAAAAGTGTACCCTAGACAGCTTGTTCCGCTGTTCACCGTCACTGAGAGCAGGGAATATTCTGATTTCATTTGGGAAAATGGACAGTGGACTATTAAAGATCGCTCCTTTTCCTTGAGCGTGTGTGCCCTCGACCACACTCATGCCGTTAAATCTCCAGTCACTGAATAGAAGTGCAGTTACTAAAATGAAACCATGCACCTGAACACAGAGTTTGTATCAAAAATAGGGTGTCACCCTAAACTGGACGCACTCTTTCAATTTTGGATTGCGTCTTTGACAGCCAGACATGATATATGTAGCTCGTTTCATGGGACAAATTAGAATTGGGAAATTACAAAGACATATATTTAAACCAGACATCAACACGAAACAAACTTTAATTTATGTATTCAATTATTATTATTATTATTTAAAAAAATATATCGTTTGTCAATATCCAGCTAGGGGAGCGCACTTCAGAGCTTCCGGAGCGCGCATCAGAGCTTCCAGAGCTAGCTCCGCCTTGCTCCCCCTCAAATAAAGCCCTGGGTAAACTCCCCTACCTAACAAGTCACACTGACAGGTCACCATGCTTGTTTAGCTAATTGTGTCAATGTGTGATTCACTTTCCTTTAATTTTACAATCAATACAAATGAGTGTTCTTGCTTTATCAAAATGTATTATATGGTGTGACGTCATCGGTCGAATGCTCCATTCATTTCAACGGGGCTCCCCAACGTTCGCACGTCTGTTATTTTTCGATAACGGACGGGTTGGTCTATAACAGACCGCTGTCAATGGCAACAAGACTTTTCACTGCTAAAGCGACTTTTCAACAAGACTCTAATCAGCTGCTGTGATAGACAACACCTGTTGTCCTGGCTACCTAGCTGTTGCCTAAGTATATCCATATAATAAGCGGGTTAACTTTCGGCGAGTCGGTCGCTTTGTGGAATAGCAGCACTTCAGAGAGAACTTCCGCGTCGGGGTCTAAAGATTCTCTCTGTCGTGCTGCTATTCCACGGTAGCGACCTTCTCGCCGAACGTTAACCCTTACGTATGGTTGTTAGTAGGCCTATTAAAGCACAAACTTTTGTCATCAGCTCTTTGCTAAGCTAGTTAGCTAATTGAAGTCAACTTACCTTCAGTAGAGAGGGGATTAGATCATTTAGTGGCATGTGGCATGTGCCAGTGACATGCAGAAGTGCCGCAGTGGCATGTCCATTGGTTTTATATTAGAACCACAGACCTATACTAATTAGGCTATTATTAATAAGTGTAATCATATTTATTAAAAATAAGTATTATTTTTAATTATTTATGTATTCTAGGTCTGTAATTAGGCCTACAACAATTAACGGGCATGTCAATCGCCGTCACGGTTGGGCATGTCATGGCTGGGCATGTCATGGCTGGTTACTATGGCCACAGTGGCTACTACGATGTGGAACTGTGCCTAACCTAAAACTTATTCCTAAACCTAACCTGTCAGTGAAAAATGTGTGTAAACCAACTGAACTGTGCCTAAACCAAAACTCATTCCTAAACCTAACCTGCCAGTGGGAAAATGTGTTTTATATTAATAGCATGCCAGATGCCACTTCCGCATGTCAATGTCGAATTGTGACTAAACCAAAACTCATTCCTGAACCTAACCTGTCTGAAAAATGTGTGTACACCAACCTATAAACATGCCGAACTGTGCCTAAACCAAAACGTATTCCTAAACCTAACCTGTCAGTGGAAAAATGTGTTTTATAATAGCATGCCAGTGATGCCACTTCCGCACTGCCACTTCCGCATGCCACTGGCACATGCGACATGCCGCTAAAGGATCTAACTCCTACTGCTTCAGTATACACTGGACCCATTACGGCCAGGACCTTCTCTTCCGTAGATGTCAGGGGTTTCACAGGGGTTTCTATTAATCTCATGCACATTTGAAGTGACAGAAACAGACATGACCAATCGAAAAAATCAATATGATAGAACAATTACGATTAGGATTTCCTAACTTAAGATAGGATGGGGGCCTGGCCAAAGATAAGATAGGAAATGGCCACTGACGTAGGAACTCTTTCTGTAATAGGATTTTTCTTGTCTTACTGTTCCTATCTTAAAGGGGTATGCCACTATTTTGGGGCTTATTACAGTTAAAATCGTTGGCTGGGGTTTATAAAGGTGGTAAAGTGTCTTATTTTTCATGTTAAGCGTTGTCTTGCTTTAAGACAAGTTAAAAGAGGGAATATGTCGCTAAGCTAGTGAAAGTCAATGTATCCGTGTAGCATTGTAGTATGCAATTAGGATTTTTTTTTGTTATGTGGCCCCTGATAACACTGTAATAACACTCAAATACTCTGCTGTGATTAAAGGCCCAGATAAAATATACAAATCGTGACTTTGCAGGAGTATTGACTCTGTGATTATTCAATGTGTTAATAAACTCTCTCAGAAAGACTTTCATGTATTTTTATGACGAAAGAGTATGTCTAATTTTAGATTAGATGAAATAGCTTCTTCAACACCACACTCCATTCCAGTGTGTTTCAGAAATCTAGCTTTAGCATCACTTCTGCAGGCCATGGTAGTCAAGAGCTTGAAGCTAAGAATGTGTCTCAGGTGTTCTAGATCAGTTAGTCCCCTCTCCTCCCTTGCTGCCTGTTAAAATTTGTCTGTTTTGTTCCCAACTCTTGGGTGAGCGAGCACTTTTCATAACCCACCACATCCCCAACTCCACCTTGTCGTGTATGACATGGAATACTCCTTGTCATGTTGCCTGCTTTGTTCATGGGGGGACTTGTTTGCTCTCTTAATCTTAAAATGGGTGACCATTCCCTTTCCTACGCTGCTGCTTTCCTCTGACTGTCTGCTTTCTTTGGTGCTCATGGAAAATCAGGAGACTCCTCTGAACAGAGGCATACCACCAAATCTACTTCATAACCATTCAATAAAAAATTGCATTCATAATTTCTCGTCTCCTGTTTCTTTACTGTATTGGACCTGACAAAAGTCTTTTGAATTCAATTTTTAAAGGAATAACCATTGATCATTGTCTGGTCTTTGTTTGGAACAACAAATCGCGTAACTGGGACGTGATGTTTTCACTAGACTATATTGATCCCTGAAGCTATGACAATATAAAAGGACAAAAAGGCTCCCTGTATTGTTTTGTTTTCAGCATTGAGACACAACCACGAGCCATCCCTGCCTAATCACTTGAAATGCTGACTTGTAAACTGGAACTCTTACGGTAACGTGGTAACCCTGGTTCTCTGAGGGAAATATACAAGACATCTCACGCTGTCTTCCTGATCATTTGCCAAAGCTCTCATGCCGTCAGTAAAAAGAGCTGCGTGTATCCATGGCCCGCCCTGCGGTGTAAAACCGCCATGCGCATGCTCAATCGCCATTCTGAAGGCAACCATCTCTCTGACCTCGTGGACATTACGCTGTATGGTGAGAACATAATTCAGAATGGAAACAAGGTGTCCACTTCCTTCAAAACAATTTTTATAAAGAAAATGATTTGATAATTATCAGAATACGAAGCAATAACATACATAGGTAGTTGGGGTGGACAAAATTCATTTAACCCTATCGCGCCGGATGCATCATATATGTCTCATCAAATTCAAAGCCCTCTCCACGCTGACACACAAAAAAATCGATCTGAAAAACATCCTGCGTGTCATTTCCAAACGTCCTGCAGTACACGGAAACCGCCACAAGAGAGCAGCGGTCGACAACAAGTTGACCACAGCTCGGCGAAAAACAGGAAAATGGGGTAGAAGCGGTTTCCCTGACCGACGCTGAGATTTCGTCAAATTGCATAAGGTTTGTGTACAAATTTCCGAAATATAACTCTACATCCTTTAATTTGAACACTTGCTTTGTGCAATTAAGCAAGGAAGAGTTTATATTTTTACACCGTGTTGCAGAGAGATCGTGCTAAAACTGATGAGACATATAAGCACCATCCGGCGGTGGCAGGAAGTCAGCCATCAATGCATTTGCTCCATAGGGAAACTTACAAAGCATACCACGACGATCGTTTAACAAAACACACAAGTTGTTTTACTTCAAGACAAAGATATTGCCTTAAGAAACAGGTTTTACTTGCAATTTTGAAAATGCAATGCAAAATGTTGAAATTATGATCTCGTAAAAAATGCATTGAAGTGAATGGAGAAATGGTCCAATTGTAGTAATGGACCCATATATTCAAATTACACATCAAAAATGAATAATGATCTATATTACACTCATAAATAGGTTGTTGAGCATTCGATCAGCTATGTTTTTACATAGATTTTAAAAAATTACCCAACCAGGCTGTGGGAAATGTAAAATATGGTCCTGCTAAAACAAGGATAGGCTTTAAAAAATGGCAGGATCTCACTAAATATTTAAAGATAATCCTCAAATTAAATTGTCTGACAACTTTTTTAAATTAAAAAAAAGTTGTAAATGCATTAAAAGTCATTTTTCAATGGTCATGAAATTGGAATTTCCATTCATTAAAAGCCTGATGCATCATATATGATGCATTAAATATCTCAGCGACCTTAACAAAATTTTGAATTTTTTTTTTACATTTCTTATAAGGGACCAATATTGAAGCAAATTCCAAAAAATTAGAATTTTCTCTCATTGCTTTCATGGTTCAGGTTTCACAGGGTTAATTGACAATCATGATTTAATGCATTGTTATGGGATCAATTTAATTACACATTACCCGCCAGAAGTTTTTGAATTCAAGTAAAGGATGTACTTTCCTGTCAATTTTCATCCCATGAACCAAAACACTCTTGTAGAATTATCCTTGTCCCAAACATTCCTGTAAGCCCAAGGAAGTCTATTCCCCTCCTAAAAGAAAGGGATTTTCTTCTTTGTTGGTGCTTATAGCCAATCGTAGTTTCTGCCAGAAAATGATCCTGTCCTCCCCAGGTTTGGGCCAGCACAGATAGGTTTGATTCTTAACCAACTTTCGCATTCTGTGGTATGGGGATAGGTGTTGTGCTGGGATGTCTTCCAGGAAGACCAGGATGAGTACATCTTTCTTCTCGTCAAACAGCCGGAAGCTGGCCACCTGAATCTCCCTGGAGCACCACTCGCTCCCCAAGTAGTCTCGTGTCACCACACAGATAGTCTTTCTGCTGCTGTAGATGCCTTCCACAATGTTGTCAATGATGGGTTTGCCTGGCTCAAAGTCCCGGTGGTGCAGGCAGAGTCTCCACCCTTGTTCAGTCTCCAGATTGGGCAGTAGTTCTCTATGCACCCAGCGCTCATCCTGAGAGTTGTAGGAGATGAAGGCATCATACAGGAAGCCATGTTGCTTCTGTTTCCGCTGCCCCATGCTGTCATAGAGATAGGCTAGGAAAAGGTAGTAAGCATAGACTAGCTGAAATCGCATGAAGTTGTAAATGAAAGACACCAAGAGTGTCACAATCACCAGGGAAAAGCTTCCTGCAAAGTAAATGAACTCTAAATTCTGGCTGCAGGAGTCAGTGTTCAGGTCTTCCAGGTGTTCACGTTTCAAGGCAGAAGGATAGCTACAATGATATTGATTAAAGTATACTACCTGAGTAAGTTTTGATTGATTGGCCCAATGAAGTAACCATTCATTGCTACAGTCACAAATAAATGGGTTGTATCTAAGGTCAATGTACTCTAGATTAGGAAGCGACTGGATTATAGTCTGGTTGATTCCCTGTATCTGATTGTCCTGGACCTGCAGATTTCTGAGTTGAGAAAGGTTTGCATCAATTAAAAAATTCAACGATGGAAGTAGGCTGTGTGTTATATGGAGCTCAGACAGTGTAGCAACTGGATGAAATACCCTAGGAGAAATTTCTGTCATAAATACATTGTTACTTAGGTGTAGGTAGCGAAGTTCGGGAGTGTATGTGAAAGTCTCCGGGTGCACATAATGAATATCGAGGTGTGAGCCATGAAATAAAATCAGTGAGCTCAAGCCTCTCAGCAGGTTACATGGTAAGTTATTCATGCCCAGCCTCTGGTTGCTAATAAACATAAATTGAAGGGACTTTAATTCTGTGAAAGGTGGAGCTTTAAGATTTTGACTGTCAAACGTTATGACATTTTCATTCAAGTTCAGCAGTTCCAGGTGCGGCATTCCTTTAAAAATTCCTGGATTGGTAAATGTGTTTTGTTGAAGGTGATTTGCATTAAGGTGCAGCTCTCTTAAATTGTGTAATCCATCAAAAGTATTTTTTGATATGCTGTTTATCTGATTATCATAAAGCTGCAGAATTTTAAGAGCAGGCAGCCCACTGAATGCCCTTGCATCAAGTTGACTTATCTTATTACTGTGCAAATCCAAAACACTGAGGTTTGGGAGATCACCATTAAAAATGTGTCCCACATCTAACAGCTTGTTAGACCCTAGTAGTAGCACCCGCAAGTTTGGAAGATTCTGGAAAGTACAATTACGAATCATGTAAATTTTATTGTGGTAAAGGTAAAGGTTTTCCAGAAGGGTTAGATTGCTGAAATCAGAGCACGTTATCCGCTCTATATTGTTGTTGGAAAAGTCAAGCATGGACACTGAGGGGAGAACATGTGTGATATTGTTGAGTTCAGTAATTTTCGTATTTCTAACTTTCAGTGCTGTGAGGTGATTCAGTCCTTTAAATGCAAGTGTGGACATTTTAGATGTTGTGTTGTCTATTAACTGTATAGTTTGTAATTGGTGGCATGATCTGAATAAGTGGTCATTTAGTATAGGGATGTTTGGTTGTTCTAATCGAAGAGTTTGTACATGTCTGCAGATCCCTTCTAAAAATAATTCAAAATTTTGTGTGGTTAAGTTTCTGATTTCCAGAGTTTTCAAGGATGAATTGAAGGTTTGTATGATTTTTACTGTCAAATCTTCTGATGTTTGCAGCCCACTCACATTAAGCGTGTCCACTGAGCCCAGAAAAGATGGATCCTCCACAATCCATCGGAAAGACCCATTATAACTACAATTGGAGATATCTAGATAACTAAGGTATGGAAAGATGTTATTTGCTATGTGAAATGTCTTCAGCGGGTTTGAAAATAAAGAAAGTCTCTGTAGTTGCAGAGGTGTATTTGGAAGGCTATGTGACACAAAATTAGTGATTTTGTTGTTTTCAATGTTTAACTCAAATAAATTTGGTAACTGTAATATGGTCTTCACTGACTCCATAAGAGTGAGTCGGTTTGATGCCAGATTTACATGCTTCAAATTGGAAAGGGAATCAAAAGCTGATTGTTCAATGTCCTCAATTTCATTTAGATCCAGTCGCAGTACAGTGAGACTGACTAGTCCTTGTAAAAATCCTCCTGTTACATGTTTTAGCCTATTTCTGTTCATGTAGAGTTCTCGCAGGTGAATGAGCTCTTGGAAAGTGCCATCATTAACCTTTGATATATAGTTGTATGACACATTAAGTGCTCTGAGATTAGATACATTCCTGAAGTCTGTCACCTTGAGTTCTGAGATGTGATTGCGGTAAAGATCCAGTTTCATTGTGTGAACGGGGAGTAGCAATGGAACCATTTCCAAGCCCATTGCACAGCATGAGACATTGCACTTGGTGTCATTGGGCAGCATAGTAAGAATGCAGTTTCTGACAAAATACTGGTGTGATGGGACACTGAGAAGCATATAGAAAAGGACATGAAAAAGCATGCCGTCTGAAGACGTCATATTTCTCCACAATTGCAATTTCTCGTAGCTTCAGACTGTGTCCCTGATCTGGAAAAAAGGGATTTGAAAGATAAATTAGTAGAAAATCAACCCTCACAAGTTTAAAAGTACAGTATTACAGGATGTGTAGCCCCTCTCTCTATTTATTCCTCTATTGCTTTATGGATATTTTTCATTTTGTATATGTTTCAAACTATTGTCTGTTAGAAAAATTAGCTATAAAAAATACATAACTGATGTGTTAAATAATGTGCTTACTTCAGTCCTGTGTGGATTCAGGAATGTGGGGATATTAGCAGACATATGTTCACCTTTACCATTTTGATGAGTGAAGAAATGTTCAAACAGAGAATTGTCTGCATTCCTTTTAGTATGGGGCAATTTTACAGTAGGCATAGTGTATGCAAACGCACAGGCAGCGATTCATAAAAATGAAAATTCTGTTAGTAAAATTCTGTAGAGTGTTGCCATTAGTGAGTGAAGTCACAATACACTCAATGGATATGAAGTAGCTGACAAACAATTGCTGACATAGAGAAGCAGAAGTAATGCCATGATAACTTTAATGTTCTTGTTCCAAAATATTGTGCAGCAATACATACAATAAAGTATAGATGACAAGGCAGCACAGATCCTAAAAAAATGTTGTGTAAACATACAAGTTTATAAAATATGTAAGGTTATAGGCCTACATGTACTATTTTGTGGAAGTGCCCAGTGTTGGGAAAGTTCATTTTCTACAGGAACTAGTTCAAAGTTCAGTTCACCCATTTCAAAATGAGCTAGTTTGTTCATAGTTCATTATTGTTCATTGTGAATAGTTTGTTCAGAGTTTCCAAAAATGAACTAGACATAGTCCTTTTTTGCAAGAAATTGCGAGCTATATTGTTCAATATCTTTGACAAAGCCTATACAAAACCACAGGCAGGCATTCTTTTTTTTCATCAGATCAGTGAAAATATATGTGTTGGATGTCATTTTACATTATTGGGGCTCTTTTGAAATGTATTTGGCTGGGTTTCACCTGGAAGCTAAGGAAATGTGGCACCCTATTAAACGAAGGCACATGCAGTTTGTTCACAGGCACCAGAATGAACTAGTTCATAGTTCGTTCATTATGCAGTACACAGTGATAGTTCAGTTCAAGTTCGCCCAAATTATGAACTAGTTCATGAACTATAGTTAATTGAACTAGTTCACGTACAACACTGCCAGTACTCATGTACAGAGGTGCACAGTAAGAAAGAAATGATTCAGTAACAGTTCAATTATTGACTCAATTGACACATACCTGTGCTCTTATGACTCAAAGACCAAGAAGGCTCTGGATGTTTGAAGAGTAGTTTTCATCACCACTGAGGACTGAGGAGACTCACAGTAAAGGATGAAGTGGAAAATCCTGATATAAGATTTCAAGACTTGTAGTCATTGGTCAAAGAACTTAAGACGGGGGAAAGAGGCCAATTGGGTCTTTGGTGTTTTTGCCCCCTAACAGTGATTTTAAGGAAGTGTGCCTGCCAGCCATTGTGCAACTATCAATAGAAAACTAAGCAACTTTGCTGTTCACTTAGCGACCAACAGTTCCCCATTGTTTTTAGATGTGGCATTTGTATCACATTGAAACTCTCAGAAATGTTCTTCTTCTACACTATTTTGTCCCTTTAGGTGTGTCTCAGAAGTGTCAACAATACAGTACTAATGTGTGATGTCGAGATCAATAGGCTACCACATGATTTTTGATTCATTCCAAACAAAACAAACCACATGAAATTATATGCCAGACAAACCGAAATATTTTTTGGTGAATTAAATTCTCTGATGACTGATTCTAACCGAACCAATGTTGTGTGTAAACTGATAGTTGTCAGTGCTTTGCTCCTGAATGAATGCAGGAATGCAGGCATCAGTCAGAATATCATGGGTCATTTTGTGATGCAACTGTTCACAATCTTAATCTTTACACAATCTTAATTATTATGCTGTATAAATGACCCTATAAAAAGGAATCACACACATGGAATTCAGAAAAAAAATAATTGAAAAAGTCAAAAACAAAGATAAAAGCTGAAGGCAAAGTGGGATACAAAAGATAAAGGGACTCTAACCCATCATCAGTGTTTCCAATTTGATATATACTAGGGCTGTATCGACTCGTGAAAATCGTGATACATGCGTCACATACTGTATCGTGATGCAAGGGCACAGCATCGAGATATGGTCTTTCAAAGTTTTTTGTCCAGAAAAACGACATGATATAATGTGATAGTACTTCCAAGCTTCAAAAATGATAATCCTCTCGTATATTAACTATTATAGTTTTATATTTATATTTGTATTATATTATGTTGGCAAAAGTAAAAAAGAAAATGAATGAAGTAAATATTGCAATACATCGCAATAATACGTGAATCTCAATACACCTTGATAGAATCACATCGTGGTATGGTGCACATCGTGAAGCCCTTGCCAATACCCATCTCTAATATATACAGTATTAAAAATCATTAATGAAATTATAAAATAAATATAAAAACAAGACAGATACATGCATGAAAACAAGACAAGTCCTCACACAACATTATCTATGCATATAACTTTAAGAAGTTCTTCCTATTTAGAGCATAGTTTCGATAACACTTTATGTTAACCTCCCGCTATAAATGGTTTGTAGTTTCTTGATTGAAGCCAAACGAGTTGAATTTACAATACTGATTTTATGCAATGCTATTTCATTTCAGATTACCCAGCTGATACAAAGTGTTTGAACTCTTTTAAAGAATTTGCTTTCCCAAATGCAAATTATCATCCAATGAACCCCTGCATCTTTCAAAATGGTAATTTCCCCAGCACACTCCACACCCATGGAAGTCCCATGGAAGCCTATTGCCCTCCTAAAAGAATGGGGTTGTCTTCTTTGTTGGTGCTGAGAGCCATTCGTAGTTTCTGCCAGAAGACACTCTTGTCCTCCCCAGGTTTGGGCCAGCACAGATAGGTTTGCTTCTTAACCAACTTTCGCATTCTGTGGTATGGGGATAGGTGTTGTGCTGGGATGTCTTCCAGGAAGACCAGGATGAGTACATCTTTCTTCTCGTCAAACAGCCGGAAGCTGGCCACCTGAATCTCCCTGGAGCACCACTCGCTCCCCAAGTAGTCTCGTGTCACCACACAGATAGTCTTTCTGCTGCTGTAGATGCCTTCCACAATGTTGTCAATGATGGGCTTGCCTGGCTCAAAGTCCCGGTGGTGCAGGCAGAGTCTCCACCCTTGTTCGGTCTCCAGATTGGGCAGTAGTTCCCTATGCACCCAGCGCTCATCCTGAGAGTTGTAGGAGATGAAGGCATCATACAGGAAACCATGTTGCTTCTGTTTCCGCTGCCCCATGCTGTCATAGAGATAGGCTAGGAAAAGGTAGTAAGCATAGACTAGCTGAAATCGCATGAAGTTGTAAATGAAAGACACCAAGAGTGTCACAATCACCAGGGAGAAGCTTCCTGCAAAGTAAACGAACTCTAAATTCTGGGTGCAGGAGTCAGTCTTCAGGTCTTCCAGGAGACCTTGGAAGGTTGAAGGATACATACAATAATATTTATTAAAGTATACTACCTGAGTATGTTTTGATTGATTGGCCCAATGAAGTAACCATTCATTGCTACAGTCACAAACAAAAGGGTTGTGCCGAAGGTCAATGTACTCTAGATTAGGAAGGGACTGGATTATAGTCTGATTCATTCCCTGTATCTGATTGTTCATGACCTGCAGATTTCTGAGTTGAGAAAGTTTTGCATCAATTACAAAATTCAACGATGGAAGTAGGCTGTGTGCTATATGGAGCTCAGACAGTGCAGAAACTGGATGAAATATCATAGGAGATAAAGGTTTTGTAAATATGTTCTGGTTTAGGTACAGGTACTGAAGTTTGGGAGTGTATTTGAAAGTGTTTGGGTGCACATATTGAATGTTGAGGTTTGATCCATGAAATTCAATCAAAGAATTCAGTCCCATTAGCAGGTTGCAAGGTAAGTTATTTATGCCTTGCCTCTGGCTATTAAAAAGCAGAACTTTCAGGGACTTTAACTCCGTAAAAGGTGGAGCTTTAAGCTTTTGCCTGTCAAATGCAATGACATTGTCATTCAAATTCAGCACTTCCAGGTTTGGCAAACCTTTGAATATGTCTGGATTAGTCAATGTATTTTGTTTAAGGTGGTTTGCGTTAAGGTCCAGTTCTTTTAAACTGTGTAATCCCTCAAAAGCATGTTTTGATATTCTGTTTATCTGATTATCAAAAATGTACAGATGTTCAAGAGCAGGCAGTCCACTGAAACTCCCTTCATCAAGTTGACTAATCTTATTGGTTTGCAAGTGCAAATACCTCAGGTTTGGGAGATAAGCATTAAACATCTTTCCCACATCTAACAACTTGTTTGAACCAAGTTTTAGCTCCTGCAAGTTTGGAAGATTCTGGAAAGTGCACTGACTAATCTTGTAAATTTTATTGTGGTAGAGGTATAGCGTTTTCAAAAGTTTTAAATTGCTGAAATCAGAACATGTGATCAATTCTATATTGTTGTTGGAAAAGTCGAGCATCGATATGGAGGGGAGAACATGAGTAATATTGTTGAGTTCAGTAATATTTGTATTTCTTACTTTCAGTGTCATGAGGTGATTCAGTCCTTCAAACGCAAGTGCAGACATTTTACATGTTGTGGTGTCTCTAAATTGCATTGTTCGTAATTGGTGGCATGGTTTAAAAAAGTTGTCGCTTAAAACAGGGATATTTGGTTGTTCTAATCGAAGAGTTTGTAGATGGCTGCAGGTTCTTTCTAAAAAGTATTGGACTTTTTGTGTGTTTAAGTTCCTGATTTCGAGAGTTTTCAAAGATGAATTGAAGGTTTGTATGATTTTAACTGTCAAATCCTCTGATGTTTGCAGTCCACTCACATTAAGCGTCTCCACTGAGCCAAGAAAAGATGAATCCTCCACAATCCATTGGAAAGACCCGTTATAGCTACAATTAGAGATATCCAGATACCCAAGGTATGGAAGAATGTTGTTTGTTATCTGAAATGTCTTTAGCGGATTTGAAAATAAATTGAGTCTCCGTAATTGCAAAGGTGAAGTTGAAAGGTTATGAGACACAAAATGTATGATTTTGTTGTTTTCAACGTTGAACTCAAATAAATTTGGTAAGTGCAATATGATCTTCACTGACTCGAGAGTCGTGAGTTGATTTGATGCCAGATTTACATGAGTCAAATTGTAAAGAAAATGGAAAGCTGATTGGTCAATGTCCACAATTTCATTTAGATCCAGTCGCAGTACAGTGAGGCTGACTAGTCCGTGTAAAAACCCTCTTGTCACATGTTTTAGCTTATTTCTGTACATGTAGAGTTCTTGCAGATGAACAAGCTCTTGGAAAGTGCCATCATTAACCTTCGATATGTTGTTGTATGACACATTAAGTGCTCTGAGATATGATACATTCCTGAAGTCTGTCACCTTGAGCTTTGAGATGTGATTGCGGGAAAGATCCAGTTTCATTGTGTGAACGGGGAGTGGCAATGGAACCATTTCCAAGCCCATGGCACGGCATGAGACATTGCACATGGTGTCATTGGGCAGCATAGTAAGAATGCAGTTTCTGACAAAATACTGGTGTGATGGGACACTGAGAAGCACATAGAAAAAGACATGAAAAAGCATGCCGCCAGAAGACGTCATATTTTTCCACAATTGCAATTTCTCGTAGCTTCAGACTGTGTCCCTGATCTGAAAAAAAAGGATTTGAAAGATAAATTAGTAGAAAATCAACCCTCGCAGGTTTAAAAGTACAGTAATAGAGCAATTGCTTTATAGGTTTGTATGTGTTTCAAACTATTGTCTGTTAGAAAAATTTGCTAAAACAAAATACATAAATGATGTGTTAAACAGTGTGTTTGCTTTAGTCTTGTATGGAATCAGGAATGTGGGCATATTAGCAGACATATGTTCACCTTCACCATTTCGATGAGTGGAGAAATGTTCAAATGAAGAGTTCAGATGCAAAACCCCCTAACTCCATTTCTGAAGACCTGCACTTCTATATTTTTAGAGAACCTCATTGTTGGTTTGGTTTACATTCGTGTACTTGATAATACATAAATAGTTATATTACATAAATAAAATAAAACAATATGCAATTTTGTATCAAATAAAAAATAATTAAGATTATTTTCTGAAAAGGCACTTAGGGGGTTTTGCATCTGAACTCTTCAAATAGTAAATTGTCTGCATTCCTTTTAGTATGGGGTAATTTTACAGTATAGTTTTTACAATTGCACAGGCAGTAGTTAATAAAAATGAAGATTCTGTCAGTAAAATTCTTCAGAGTGTTGCCATTAGTGACTGAAGTCACAAGACACACAAAGGATGTGAAGTAGCTGACAAACAATTGCTGACATAGAGAAGCAGAAGCAGAAGTAATGCCATGATAACTTTGATGTCATTGTCCCAAAAGAGCAACTCATTGTGCAGCAAGACACAATACAATACACACACAACACAGATGACAAGGCAGCACAGATAATAAAATATGTTGTGTAAACATACAAGTTTATAAAATATATATTGTTATATGTACAATTTTGTGTGTTCAGTACTCATGTACAGAAGTACACAGTAAGAAAGAAATTATTCAGTAAATTAACATACCTGTGCTCTTTTGACTCAAAGACCAAGTAAGCTTGGATGCTTGAAGAGTAATTTCATCACCACTGAGGACTGAGGAGAAACGCAATAAAGGAAGAAGTGGAAAATCCTGATGTACTGTGTATATTTAAGATTTCAAGACTTGTAGTCATTGGTCAAAAAACTTAAGACACCATGGGGAAAGAGACCAATGGGTCTTTGGAGTTTTTGGCCACTAACAGTGATTTTAAGGAAGTGTGCCTGCCAGCCATTGTGCAACTATCAATAGAAAAGTAAACAACTTTGCTGTTCACGTAGCGACCGAAAGTTCATCATTATTTTTAGATGTGGCATTTGTATCACATTGAAACTCTCAGAAAGTTTCAATTTTGGATTTTCATAAAATATATTCTTCTTGCACACAATTCTGTCTTTAGATGTGTCTCAGAAATGTCAACAATAGACCTACTAATGTGTGATGTCAAGATCAATACCAAATGATTTTTTGATGCATTCCAAACAAAACAAACCACATGAAATTATATGAATTAACTTCTCAGATGACTGAAATCTAACCGAACTAATGTTGTGTTTAAACTGATATTTGTCAGTGATTTGCTCCTGAGTGATTGCAGGAATGCAGCCATCAGTCAGAATATCATGGGTCATTTTGTGATGCAACATGTTCACAATTTTTGTGTAGTTGACAAAGGGTAGGCCTCTGTGTAGATGAAGTATACAAGTATACAAGAAAATTGTAGGCGGCAAAAGTGTTTTAAAAAAACGTATAGGTACACTGTGTGAGATTTTTAGTTGTTTATTTCCAGAATTCATGCTACCCATTCACTAATGTTACCTTTTTCATGAATACTTACCACAACCATCAAATTCTAAGTATACATTATGACTGGAAAAATACATGAGAAGGGGGATCTTCTCCATGGTCCACCATTTAGAATTTCCAGAAATAGCCATTTTTAGCTGCAAAAAAGACTGTATTTTGGGCCATACTAGAAAATATTATGAAAAGATCAAATTTGGCAATTGTCAATACAGTTTCAATGAGCAGGATAGTTGCAGTACCTTTTTGACCATTTCCTGCACAGTGTACCTTTAAGAGACCCATTGGAGTGAACAGACTAAACATGGCAAAAGCGGCGAAAGATTCAACCTTTATATAGTTCCATCAGAAGGAACAACAAGTTACAGTACTTACAGCATGGGGCTCTCTCTCACCTTCTGGACCACATCCTCACAACACTTAGTCACAGTGCGTTGTGACATGTTTGGTTAGTATATCACATTTTCAATTATCTGGTTCATTTTTTTTTCCCGTATTGACATTTACTTAAAACTAAGTGGTTTAGTTTTTATGAAAGTGAGTTTAATATAGTAGGTTTTAAAAGATCCCAAGACAGATGAGATGGATTAAGTATGGTGCTCTTTGCTGGGAGTCTCTTTTAATGTTAGCATAGAGAGATGTAAACTATTGCTGGTAAAGTGGACATCATATCAGTGCTTGCATTTACATTCTGGCAAAGCATAGAACCGTACATGAATTGAAACATGATCAATTCTTCTCAAACAGCATTACAGGTAATATTGCCTGTTTTTTGTAAGTATTTGTTTTGGGGCATTTTTAGCCTTTATTTAGACAGGACAGTTGAAGATGGGGACAGAAAATGAGCGAGAGAGACAGACGGGGCTTGATTGGGACATGACTCAGGTCAGACCCGAACTTGTGTCCCCATGCGCATGCAAGCCCAGATGCCCCCATGGTGTCAGTTTTAGCGCTATTGATAATCGCTGAAGGTTAACCTGATTTTGATCTTTCAATCAAGAAAGCTTGAGCATATGCTGTGCTATGATTTCTACTCGTCCCTACGTCCCTCTAGGATTAACCCCAACCTTTTCCTTAAGCGCAACAATATTGATGCACTTTAATCGATGTGCTGCAAATTCTCTCTCTACAAGATTTAAGTTTTTATCTCTCAAAACATCCGCCATGCCCACCACAACAAACGTCTCCAGGGACGGCCAGGGGACGCAAGGGATAGGCTTGGGGTGGAGTCAAGTACAGTGTGTCTGTCCTCCACAGGTCATATCCTGCTGTCTTAGTCTTAGCTCTAAGCTGATAACATGAGAGACATATTGAAACGGGGCTCAAGACAGCATGAACATTTTCATCTGAAAGATTATACAAGGACCAGACAGATGTTTAACGGCCAGCTTAATCATTCCCGAAATATAAATAAATAGACAGACTGCACATGAGGGGACATCAAGTCTCCCACTGGGGACAGATTTTCTTACGTGGTCCTGCTGTTGGTTGACCTTTAATGCTGGATATGCAAAGATCATATTGGTGGAGAGGAGTGGCAAACAATGGGCCAGAACTGGGCCATCGTTGTGCCATATTCAAATCCTCACTCTATTTTTACCAGTGGAATCAGTTTGGATGGTCACGAGGGGGCCTCTTTGGCCAGTGCGATGCACAAAACATATGGTGACGAGGGATTTTAAATCCATCTGCAATCTTCTAACCTTAATCACAGCATGCATTAGTTTAGTTTAGAGTCTGAAATGGTTTCATAAAGATTTCCCCATATTGTGTACATATTCACATGTCTCTGTGTGAATGCAGTCTTATACGTTTTGCTGTGTGTGTTTGTGTGTGTGTGTGTGTGTGTGTGTGTGTGTGTGTGTGTGTGTGTGTGTGTGTGTGTGTGTGTGTGTGTGTGTGTGAGTGTGTGTGTGTGTGTGTGTGTGTGTGTGTGTGTGTGTGTGTGTGTGTGTGTGTGTGTGTGTGTGCGCGCGCACGCATGCGCGCACATTGAAGTGTTTATCTGTGTATGTGCGCATTAGTGTGTGGGTATGTATAGTGCACCTATGTGTCGGCTTTTGTGCATGCATGCATATGTATGTGTGCATGCATATGTGTTTGTATGAGCACATATGTGTGCGTGTGTGTATGTGTGTTTGTCAGGGGGAGGGGGTCTGATGGGAATAATGGCTATTGTTTATTTAGGTTGCCTTTCACTGATTGCAGGTTTAAAACACAAAAGGCTATTATACGGCACGTTATATGCGCCTAAATCTAGATCCCTGCTTGATTCCCAAATCTGCCATATACTCTGAGATGGCTCTTAAACCCCCTCGCCAGGTTCCCCTTGTGTCTGTGGACGACAGCTGTTAACCGTGCACCAAAAGTGCCACCGCGGATTAACGCAGAGAATTTACAGATTAATGTTTACATTATATCACAACACAAACAATGAAATGGAATACAAAAGGGAGGGGTGGGGGAGGGAGTGAAAGTTGTCTTGACAAGCTGTTGGCTGAATTGTGATGTGCTATTTAGTGAAGACAGCAAGTCCAATAGAAATGGATGCTAATATGTTATAATAAAATACAGCATGTATTTATATAGCGCAATGAAGCTGGATAAAAGCACTTTCAAAATACATATACATACTGTATACACACATACAC
>NC_085859.1:57705169-57707669 GCF_034702125.1 Engraulis encrasicolus | reverse complement strand
CTGCAACGGCATGTAGAGCTGAGGTCTGCAAGAATGTTTGATGGTGCTATCTTAGTTTAGCATATGCCAGAATACATTTTTTTAAACACACACACACACACACACACACACACACACACACACACACACACACACACACACACACACACACACACACACACACACACACACACACACACACACACACACTGGAGTCTACATGGGCTTGTTTTCTTTTTTATTTCTCTCTCTCTTTCACTCTCTCTCTCTCTCTCTCTCTCTCTCTGTCTCTATCTCTCTCTATTCTCTATATCTCTCCCTTTTTCTCTGTGTGTTTGCCCTTACTCCCATCTCTATCTCTTTGTCCCTATGTTATCTCTCGCTCTCTCTCACGCTCTCTCTCTTGCTCTCTCTCTCGTTCGCTCTCACTCTCTCTATTTCTCTTGGTGTTTGTCCTTACTCTCCATTTCTCTCTTCTTCTTCTTCTTCTTCTTCTTCTTCTTCTTCTTCTTCTTCTTCTCTCTCTCTCTCTCTCTCTCTCTCTCTCTCTCTCTCTCCCTCTCCCCATCCTATGGAGGCTGCCTCCTTATCAGGATTCATCTCTCCTTCATGCCCCTGCTGCACAGTGTCCACTGTAATCTGTGCCTTGTTGTTTATAAATAAAGAAAAGCCCTAAGCCTCATTTTATGCTAAGCGTGCATTTACATATTCATAGGCCTCTGTGGTTATTGGGAGGCAGTACAAATAAAAAAGCAGAAGAGGCACTGAATGCATATGATATGGCCTAT
This sequence comes from Engraulis encrasicolus, assembly GCF_034702125.1. Classification (NCBI taxonomy): domain Eukaryota; kingdom Metazoa; phylum Chordata; class Actinopteri; order Clupeiformes; family Engraulidae; genus Engraulis; species Engraulis encrasicolus. The sequence continues at coordinate 57,706,902 of NC_085859.1, read as the reverse complement.
CTGATTCCTGTTCTGTATCACTGCGCTAATTTACGATCCAATTATACTTTTATTTAGTTCTCCTTTTGTACAGGCAGTCGGGGGGAAGGGCCCGCAAACAATGACTGTGCATTACCATCTCCGAAATTTATTGTGGACATTGTGCTCCAGAAATATGTTTGCCCTTTCACATCGAGGAAAAAAAATGTGTCACAGTTGCAAGCCGTTATGGTTTTATTGAGTAAATCCAGCTGCATCTCTCTTAGCTATAATAATGAAATACACAGATATAAAGTTCACATCCATACATTAAAATGCAATGACACACAGTATGTCTAGAATATCCTGAAATGGCCTCCATTTTGAGCATGTATACCACAACACACCGCACCAGTGCCATTTGCATGTTTGCAAAATGTATCCTTTTTATAATCTGCTGTTAATGCTTTAGTTTAATAAATAAATATTACATCTCACTAAATAGTGCAGACTACATTTTTGCCAAAAACCAAGGTAAATAAGTCAGAAGATGTTCGGAAAGAAGAAAATGTAGTGCTTGCACAACTGCAGTGAAAAAGATTAATTTGAACATTTTCTGAGAAAGTTAAAACTAGGCAAAGTTAAACCACTGACATAAAAGGGCATGGTAAGGGCATTTAGAGTGAGAAATGTGGGCTGCACTCTTTCTTTTTTTTAAAGTTTTTTTTGTGGTCTTATTGACTTTATTTATGATAGTGCAGTGAAGATGGTGACAGGAAGCAAGTGTGGGGAGAGAGATGGGGAAGGGCCGGCAAAGGATCCGGGCCGGGAATCGATTCTAGGCCTGCCGCATTGTAGACGATAGGAGTGCGCGGTATGGACGGTATACTATCGTGCGAGGTATTTTTTCCCCCAAGGTATGGATTTTGTCCATACCGCTCTACCGCCATAGCGCATTGCGTCCTGCAGATGGCAGTAATAGACAACGTTTTGAACATCCACAAGACTGTCTCTCGTAGTAGCAAAAGAATGTGGTTGTAGAACAGAAGCACAATTTCATTAAAGCTATAAGTGTAAAATGTATAAGTTAGTTAGTGTAGTGAACTATTGTTTTAAACTGTATGTGATTTCGATTCTGGTCTCCACAATTTAATGTACAGTGGTGTGTGAAAAGCAAGTTAGCAAGCTAACAGCCCAAGTCATTCATGTCAATGCTGGTGTCTGACAACAGAAATGTGCTAAATCTATGTGCTACTGGTTGCTTTACATTTGCGCCAGCCTTACTGTATGTTACTGTGTCCAGGTGAGATAATATCATTCACGATATCTGGCTGGGTGTTAGTAACTTAGATGACTGTTCACTGTTTAAAATGTGATTTAGCGATTTCGCTAACGTTAGCACGCTAACCGCTGCTGCAGTGATAGCTGCCATTTAAATGCATTAGTTCTACAATGCATTGCTAGCTGCCTCATGTGAAAGTTCGCTTTTTTAAAACTTTAACAATAACAGCTGAACCATTAGGCTTGGCATAATCACAGATGCAAGCACACATTTCCAAATTACCCCCAGCAACTCCAGAAATAGAAAAAAAAGGTCAAATGAACGATTTATTGGATAAAATCCATGTTCAGTTTGACACCCCTCCCTTCCCTAGTTTAACCCCTTCTAGACTTGGTGAAATTGACAGTGTTGTAGCCTATTGCATTGCATTGCAAAATGCATTTTACATAGTTTTTGTTTGTTTTCAAAAGATTTGAATAGCAAGAATTCACAC
>NC_085859.1:57695169-57700169 GCF_034702125.1 Engraulis encrasicolus | reverse complement strand
TTGTTGCTGCGCAAAACAAAACAGTGCCGTTGTGGAACACCGCTAGGCAACAGGTAGCCTAGACAACAGGTGTTGTCTATCACAGCAGCTGATTAGAGTCTTGTTGAAATGTCGCTTTAGCAGTGAAAAGTCTTGTTGCCATTGACAGCGGTCTGATATAGACCAACCCGTCCGTTATCTCAAATATCAGACGTGCGAACGTTGGGGAGCCCCATTGAAATGAATGGAGCATTCGACCGATGACGTCACACCATATAATAACATCAGTTAACCATTAGTTAACCATTTTGCAGAAGGCTATTGTGAAGTGTTACCCTAAATTGTATACTAAAAACCATGTGCTCACTACAATGCAACCATGCCCACGTTATAGGCTACCGTACCTCATTAGGACAATTTAGTAAAGTGCGTCCATTGTTTGCAAAATATGCTCACACTGACAGCAAAAAATAAATCATAATTGTTCAATAATGTTAGGACTTTTTTTACTTAGCCATGCTTACGTAAATTGTGCTCACAAAATACAAAGCATGGGCACGAGTTACGACTGTCACAGTCTTAGTAGCTGGAGCCCTCGCGGGAATCTAAAAACCTACAGTATATCACGAAAGTGAATACACCCCTCACAGTTTTGCAGATTTTTGAGTATATCTTTTCATAGGAAAGCATTACAGAAATGTAACTTTGACACAATGATTAGTGACCTTTTAACAACATATTTAACCGCTTAAATTTCTTGTTCACTCAGAAAAAAACAAAATACAGCCATTAATGTTTGAACATGTACTCACAAAAGTGAGTACACCCCAGATTAAAATCCGGTAGAGAAGGGGCTATGTTGGCTGGAATCGTCTCGAAATGAAACGAAATGAAAAGGGATGACAAGGGAGGTCATCAGTGTGCGTTTCAACCTTTCTTTGCATTGAACTTTTACATTTTGAGTCTGCATCTGGCTTAAATAGATTGGTGTGAGATTTGAATGCAATCCTATGGAGAATATCATGATCTGCTTCAGTAGTCACAGTGCATGTTGACATGTATGTTTCTTTTAGGTGTATTTCAGATTGCCAATGTTGACAGCATTCATGCATCCCCAAACCATGTCAGTCCCACTACCATGCTTGGCTTATGAGAGGATACACCTTTTTTGTAAAACTCTAATGAAAAATCATCTAAAGCTAATTTGTTTATCTTGGTCTCAAGAGAGATGAACAGACCAAGGATATGAATCACTGGAACCATGTTGTGTGATCTGAAGAGACCAAGATAAACAAATTTGCTTTAGATGGTGTCAAGCATGTGTGGTGGTAAACAAGTGAGTTTTACAAAAAAGATGCATCCTCTCATAAGCCAAGCATGGTAGTGGGACTGACATGGTTTGGGGATGCATGAATGCTGTCAACATTGGCAATCTGAAATACACCTAAAAGAAACATGCATGTCAACATGCACTGTGACTACTGAAGCAGATCATGATATTCTCCATAGGATTGCATTCAAATCTCACACCAATCTATTTAAGCCAGATGCAGACTCAAAATTTAAAAGTTCAATGCAAAGAAAGGTTGAAACGCACACTGATGACCTCCCTTGTCATCCCTTTTCATTTCGAGACGATTCGAGCCAACATAGCCCCTTCTCTACCGGATTTTAATCTGGGGTGTACTCACTTTTGTGAGTACATGTTCAAACATTAATGGCTGTATTTTGTTTTTTTCTGAGTGAACAAGAAATTTAAGCGGTTAAATATGTTGTTAAAAGGTCACTAATCATTGTGTCAAAGTTACATTTCTGTAATGCTTTCCTATGAAAAGATATACTCAAAAATCTGCAAAACTGTGAGGGGTGTATTCACTTTCATGATATACTGTACCTGTGAAGACATACACTGGATTTTAGGGTTGTTTATCGCTACCCCCCTCCCAAGGCCGTTAACTTGAATAATGCCAGCTCCGTGCTAACCAGCAGAAGTGTGTTTGACGGATCAAGCTGGACTCCAACGGAATTCTCACTGTGGTTATTTTTCCTTTAATGTATGCGTGAATCAATTGATGGTGTCGTAAAGGGGTCGCTGTAAACTGTGTGCTGAACTTAATGAGTCCAACATTATCACATCAGCACACCAGCTGGCTGTGAGCAGCATGTGCTGTTTGTCATAATATTGCTTGCCACGCTTAACACTCACTCATTGTTTACAGTGGCAAGGCCTTTTTCCCGGAAACTTTTCCTCTGCCTCTTCTGTACCCCTGAGTTGGCAGAGCTGGAGTTTCGGTTGTGTACCTATACAGGAGGACAAGGTGAAAACAAGGAAAATGTTAGTGTGACGCAAAGAAACAAGTCATGCAAAATCATTAACAAAGTCAAACAGGTACAGACAGACTCTCGCAGAGATGCACACTGAAACACACACACACACACACACACACACACACACACACACACACACACACACACACACACACACACACACACACACACACACACACACACACACACACACACACACACACACACACACACACACACACACACACACACACACCAGGGCCGCTAGGTCTTATATGTATGTACAATGTGTGTGTGTGTGTGTGTGTGTGTGTGTGTGTGTGTGTGTGTGTGTGTGTGTGTGTGTTGTGTGTTTGTGTTGTGTGCATGGTTGTGCATTTGTGTCTATGTATGCCTGTGCGTCTGTGTGTATGCACTTGTGTGCGTGCATGCATGCGTGTGTGTGTGTGTGTGTGTGTCTACGCGCAAACGTGTATGTGTGACATGACATGACAGATGTTGTGTTGCCAACCCAGTGGTGGCGTCTCAGGGGGGTGCAGTTGGATAAATAAACTCCAGGTAGCAGCATCACCATCATCAACAACAGCAGCAGCGTCATTGACGGTGGTAGCAGCATCAGAAGGTGTGCTCCCCTCACTGGAGCTGCAGTGTGCTGAAGTGCAGTGTGGTGTCTGCCATTGCCACCTCTCCCCGTCATCCATCGCCCGGTCCTCTCCCGGCCCTCTCCCGGCTCTCTCCGCTCCATCAGGCCCGCCACGCAAGCCAGCATGAGTACCCGGCACAGGCACCGCACCACACCACACGGTGCAGCCCCCGTCTCAAAGTCGTGGGGCCCTTCAACAGCTGAAGGATGATGGGTAGGCAACCGCCACTCGGCAGGGGGGTCCTCCATCTCTCTGTCACAGTCTGCCTGTCTGCCTGCCTGCTACTGTGCTGTTGGAGTAAGGGACACAGTGCTGCCGCCGGTACCGCCGCCGATGTCACATCCGGACTCCCCTTGGCTCGGTAACTGGTACCAAATGTTGCGCCCCTCTGAGACGCTGACCCCTCTGACCTCCAGGGGTGGAGTCCCGGTGTGCCCACTGATGGGTTCAGAGGACAAAGCAGCAGCTGTCTTCTGTCACCATGTGTGCATATACACACATACGTGTACACACACGCACACGCACACACGCATACACACACACGCACGCACACACACACACACACACACACGCACACGCACGCACGCACGCACGCACGCATGCACGCGCGCGCGCGTACACACACTCACTCACTCACTCACACACACACACACACACACACACACACACACACACACACACACACACACACACACACACACACACACACACACACACACACACACACACACACACACAAACAAGACATAAGAAATATCCACACATTTGTGCATATACTCACTCGATATACTCACTCACAGTTTAATGACCTTAAGTCCACCTGAAAGGACCTCGCAGATAATAACAAGAAAGTATGAGAAACATCCACTTGACAAAACATTTTCAACCTCGGCAAGACGTTTGGCTCCCTATGAAACAAATCAGCGGCACTGCCTACCTCCTCAGTGCCCTTGGCATCCATTAGTGATGGTGTTTCCACAGGCTCTCTCTGATGACAGGGCCAGAGAAGACGAAAGAGAAAGAAAGAGACAGGCAGAGAGAGAGAGAGAGAGAGAGAGAGAGAGAGAGAGAGAGAGCATGAGCAAATACAAATGAGCAGACGACAAAGAAGAAGCGAGAGCACAAGCCTCATTATTCTTTCAGACGCAGCGCAGCGGCGAGGGGTAAAAAAAAACTGTGATGTTTCAATGCAATAATCATAAGACCCAGGCGTCTGCCTCCCACAAAAGCCAGCGGCCCCCAAATTAGAGCTCAAAGGCTTGGCCCGGCCGGGCCCCAGAAGAAAGTGAGGCTGAGCCGGCCTGACGGTAATGGGGATCAAAGCTGTCCCCTTCACTCTGCCGCTAACTGATGATTCACTTTAGAGGAACGGAAAAGACAGTGGTAAACTGTCACGGGTCCAGGACTTGGCTGCCTTCGCCTTTTCTTTCTCTATCTCTTTCTCCATCTCTCTCTCTCTCTCTCTCTCTGTCTCTCTCTCCATCACTCTCTCTGTCTATCTCTTTCTCTCACACACAATCTATCTCTTCTCTGTCGCTCTCTCTCTCTACCTCTTGTTTCATTCCTCGTTCCATCTCTCTCTCTCTCTCTCTCTCTCTCTCTCTCTCTCTCTCTCTCTCTCTCTCTCTCTCTCTCTCTCTCTTTATCTCTCTCTCATGCCTTTTCCTCCCCTCCTCTCTGGGGCCCTGGGCCGAGAGGCCTGTGTTATATCGCTCTTGATGGGAAGAATCTGCATAATTAATTTGTATATTCGAACGTGACAGATGTTTGATTTTGGCCGTAAAAGTAATTAATGCCCCGAGTGGAGGGAGGCAGATTGTTTTAAGATTATTTATGATGACTCCCAGCTCTCCCGCTTTCACTGACTGTCCTCATCTCTCTCTCTCTCTCTGTCTCTCTCTGTCTCTCTCTCTCTCTCTCTCTCTCTCTCTCTCTCTCTCTCTCTCTCTCTCTGTCTCTCTCTCTCTCTCTCTCTCTCTCTCTCTCTCTCCCTTTTCTCAATCATTCATCTTTCCTCTTCATCTCTCGACACTCCAATCTTTCTATTTTTTTCTCTTTTATCACTCCTTC
>NC_085859.1:57672669-57692669 GCF_034702125.1 Engraulis encrasicolus | reverse complement strand
TATTCTTTTTTTAAACTTCCTTGTTTTTTTCCTTATCATTATTATTGCGCAGAGTGGGGCGCTACGACACTCGCGTGGCGTAATGAACGGTAATGGATGCCAAACAGAGGGGGACAGGGGCAGAATGTAATCTCCTCAATGTGGGGGATAAATCACATTGTGAGCGTTTTACTGGAAAGTCTTGTGGATATTCAAATCTGCCGCATTGATTGAAGCAATCAGGGCGGATCACGGCGCAGTAATTCGACAGAAGGTTATAGCGGGTGACCCGCCGCGATATGATCTTGTTTATGGGCGGAAATTGCGGCAAGATTACTCGGCATGCTCTTATTAGTCTCTCTGATTAAAAACAAAGCTTCCATTTCGGCAAAAACGACGCCGGGGAAATTTTCAGCCATTTTTTTTCATGTGAAGTCCACATGCCAATTTTTCTTTTTATTATTCCCTGTCAGCGGGCTGTGCTGGCTAGTGGTGAACATTTTAGCCACACACGGACAATAGCTAAGGCTCACATTAACTTAACACACAGTAGAGCTCAGTAGGCTATCACACAGGGAGGAGAGATGTTAAATAGAACAGAACAGATCTGAAGAAGTGACGATGCATAAATGCAGAGAGAGAGAGAGAGAGAGAGAGAGAGAGAGAGAGAGAGAGAGAGAGAGAGAGAGAGGTTTAAACACATCCTTAAGGGCCGTACACACACATCGCTGCTAGTTACTCGCTTAGCGAATGAACTCAATAGAATGTCAATGTGTTCCAGCGAGACTAGCAGGCGAGTAGGTGAGTAGGCGAGTACTGTACAAGCGATGCGATGTGGGCGGATCCCGAGTTGAAAATATTCGAGCGAGGCGAGTAAGTGAGTAACCTATTGGAATGCAGAGTTTGGTACTTCTCACCTGTACATTAGCAGTTAAAGCCGCGGGAACTTTCAGCGAACGTTCCATGAGAGAGTGGCGAGTAGGCCTAGGCGAGCAAGAGAGAAGCTAGTAAATAGCAGCGATGTGTGTGTACGTAGCTTTAGGTACAGTAATAGCAACAGGAAAAGACAACTGAGTTAAAGGAGTAGGCTCCGACTGCAGTATTTTACAGCATCCATTCCCATGTGAGAGCTGGTCAGAGGGACCTCATATCACAACAGAACTGGTTGCTTGAATTCCATTTGCCAAAGTCAAGTTGATACACGATGCAGTGCACAAAAACACATTGTTCTGCAAATGGCATGGCCCTAAGTAGGCTATACATCGGCTAAAATAGTTATGATTATGTGTGTGGTTGGAAAAGCATGTATAACGTATAAATGGAAAATATCTTAGTGTCATTGAACACACATCTCTCTTTTTTATGTATTTGGGGGGGTTTTCAACTTTATTTAGACAGGACAGGGAGGAGCAGTCAGGGCCTCTGACAGCATTCGTTAGGCCAGGGACAACGTCATCTGAAAGGGCCCCTTAGTCTCAGCCCAATGTGTATGTATATACACTATATGCATACGTATAATGTAATGAGGACCCAGTTCTGGGCCTGCTCTGTACCTGTGCGGAACCACTGAGCCATTTCTCCACCTTGACCACTTACCTGTTAGCAGTGCCACTAGCAGCAGTAATAGGCGGAGTGGTGTTTAAACCAGAAACTGTGCTGTATGCATGCCGCAGTAAGTGGAAAATGACAGAGGACCACCCGTGCTGCTGAAGGCTCACATAACCAATCTGTTGTGGACATAATTGCACATATATATGTGTGAAGAACGACTGCTGAGACTGAAAATTAATTGACAGGGCAGTAAATCCAGTCGCACACCCACACGCGTGCACACACACACACACACGTGCACACACTCACGCACACGCGTGCACACACTCACGCACACACACACGCACACACACACACACACACACACACACACACACACACACACACACACACACACACACACACACACACACACACACACACACACACACACACACACACACACACACACACACACACACACACACACACACACACACACACACACACCTTGCTGTGATGATAGACATCGATTCAATCTCACCGAAGAATACAGGGACTGATGAAATATATCAGAAACATTGGACAAGTGATCATAAAGTGCCGGATTTGCATACTAATTAAGTCGTTATTGCAGACACTGCTCTTTAAACAACTGCACTGCATGCATCCCGCACTGATTTATCGAGGGAATATCCTCTCTCTCCCCTCTAAAACTCTGTCAGGTTTCGTAAACAACCTGTCAACAACTTATTCTTTCTGAATGGCAGCAGGTCCCAAAATTTGATGGAGTTCGTTGACATTCCAGATGCACGGCCCAATGGCACATTCATTTTTGTCCCCATGTCATATCTTTTTTTTCAACATTTTTATGTATTTCTTTCAAGTATTTACTTTCTCCTCTTTTAATTTACAGGCACTGCGCACCTTCAACCGGCTGATGATGAATTGCACGAAAGCTCCGGTTAATTTTAATTGGAAGACCTCGTGAAGACATAAAGCCAGTGCAGTGTGTGTGTGTGTGTGTGTGTGTGTGTGTGTGTGTGTGTGTGTGTGTGTGTGTGTGTGTGTGTGTGTGTGTGTGTGTGTGTGTGTGTGTGTGTGTGTGTGTGTGTGTGTGTTGTTCTCGACGTCGTGTGCCCTCGGTAGTAAAGCTGTTAAGGGCTCCGGCTGTGAGGATTGAGGGCTGTCTCTGGATCAGCTAGTGGGGAGACTTACAGTCTGCTGCTGAATGGGACATATTCTCCTCCATACGCTCGCCCTGCTCACATTCATCTGCCCGCAGATTGACACTGTGTGGCCTCCCCTTCACATGTACAGTAGCTGTCTGTCTATCTGTTTGTCTGTCTGTCTGTCTGCTCTTGCCTGGTTGTTGTCACCTCTTTAGATGCCAGATGGACACGCTGGTGGGCAGTTCACTCTTTTTTGAAAAGATTCAGCCAGTGGTGATCCTACAATGATTTTTTTCCCCTGGGCAACACCCCACTCTGACAGTCCGCCCCTATCCCAGCGTGGCCCTAACCCCAACAAAAATAAAATCAAATTCAATTCAAATAGTGGTATTTGAACTAACTCCATGAACAAACATCTGTTTTTTTGTTTGTTCTGAGAACTGTTTCAGAGGGAAATTTTGAAATATAATTTTTTGTGTGTGCTTGCATGCATGCGTGCATGTCTGTCTGTCTCTGTCTGTCTGTCTGTCTGTCTCTGTCTGTCTGTCTGTCTGTCTGTTTGTCTGTCTGCGTGCTTGTGTATGTGTCCTATCAACTCCTACTGTTGAAAGTGATGCAGTCCATCTTCCATTCTGCCAGGTAAAGGAGTCTTTCGTTTTAAAGTTCTCCCATCTCTCTCCGGCGTAGTTCATAAAACTTGTGGGGTCAAGTGAGTTAGCCCTTGCCCTTGACAGCATGCTGAGCCCTGAGGGCTAATGGCTGATGGTGCCTCCATAACAACCAGTAAAATACAGCCCATAATGTAATTACAAGTCTAAATGGCTAGGCTAAATGGACATCAGTCACATAAAGGTAGATATGGATGGTCAGAAAGGTGACTTGTCTTCAGATTTATTTTTTCCCCTACCAGACATTGCTTCAGTGTGACTTTATTATAAACGACTATATCTGACAGGAGGCCAATAATATTCCAACACATTTTCTGACTAAGCAGTTTTCTAAGTCCTGTAGAGTAGAACATAAAACAGAAAATACATTGTACTGTACATAGTTTATGTTATCTTTTACATGTTTCATTATGTGATGTTTGCAAGTAATACCATTAAGTTTCTAATAATACTACATATGGCCATATTAACAAAGATGTTTTGATATGTGACACGGGATTGTCTTTATTTGACAAAGCACAATAACGAAATATTGTGACGCTTGAAAGATAAATGACAATGTGGCACTTTCTATATGGTTTTCAATGGAACCAAAAGGTGTGCAATTCATCTGTGGCAACATATGCCACTATTTTGGGGCTTAATGCAGTTAAAATCGTTGGCTGGGGTTTATAAAAGTGGTAAAGTGTCTTATTTTTTATGTGAAGCGTTGTCTTGCTTTAAAGCAAGTTAAAAGAGGGAGTATGTAATTAAGCTAGTGAAAGTCAATGTATCCATGTAGCATTGCTACATGCTACACGGATCCATTGACTTTCACTAGCTTAGCGACATGCTCCCTCTTTTAACTTGTCTTAAAACAAGACAACGGCTTACATGAAAAATAAGACACTTTATCACCTATATAAACCCCAGCCAAGGATTTTAACTGTATTAAGCCCCAAAATAGTGGCATACCCCTTTAATGTATAAAGTCATTTATATAGGCCATAGGCTATACTCAACTATTACTTTGCATCTACTGCTATGTATAATATGAACTTTTCTTAAAATCTTGTCCTGAGAAAAGAAGCCGTGACAGTGTTTCCCAGAACATATGTGAATACACCTATATTGAAAATAAATATGCACAACAATATTGCTGAACTAAATCCTCTACTTTCTCTCTCCACCTCACACCCCCATCAGATGCACATGCTTTTAGTCTTAGAGGATAACTCCCGACCACATCCCACCCAAACACACACACACACACACACACACACACATACACACACACACACACACACACACACACACACACACACACACACACACACACACACACACACACACACACACACACACACACACACACACACACACACACACACACACTAACAGCACACACACCAATATGTAATTAAAAGCAGGAACCATATTTTTTAATCCTAAAGGCTATTACAGATTAACTGTGGGGATGCGGGATGCATTGTCTGAGCTCCACAATAGGGATTTTTTTCTCACTCACTGCAGTCTGTTGATGGCCATAGTCCTTAAATACATATATTCTTAACTGGGTAGATAAAGTGCCTCTTAACTCCCTCTCTCTCCATAATGGCAGTGCTCTGTGCCTCCACTGCTTATAATCCCACATCGTTGTTTTAGTCTAGGTCTGGATCCAGGGGCTTATCTGTAAAGACAGTATAATTATCCCCTCCTCTGCTCTCCACTCCTCTCATCATGAATGACATATTTTTGAACCCGTTTCTCAGGCACATGAGAGAGAGAGAGAGAGAGAGAGAGAGAGAGAGAGAGAGAGAGAGAGAGAGAGAGAGAGAGAGAGAGAGAGAGAGAGAGAGAGAGAGAGAGAGAGAGAGAGAGAGAGAGAGAGAGAGAGAGAGAGAGAGAGCTAAAGGGCGAGGGAGGGGGATGTATATGAAAGTGTAATTACAGCTGTGGCAGTTTTTTGTGTGTGTTTTTATTCGCCGGAGGATTAAAGTATTGAGTATGTGTAATTATAAGTGTTCTACATTTGCGAGAACAGTGCATTTCTGATTAAAACTGACCCATCCCAGGGACATAATGCCTTTGAATTTCCACTGAATACTTAACTTAATTGCTACTGATGTTTCCTGGGCCCCTGTGAGTCGGAGTGGAGTGTCAGGAAGCTTGTGTAATACACTCTAGTCTGCCCTGTTGACTTCACTGTACGTGCCAGTCTGTGTGTGTGTGTGTGTGTGTGTGTGTGTGTGTGTGTGTGTGTGTGTGTGTGTGTGTGTGTGTGTGTGTGTGTGTGTGTGTGTGTGTGTGTGTGTGTGTGTGTGCGTGTGTGTGTGCGTGTGTGCATGTGTGCATGCGTGTGTGCATGTGTGTGCATGTGTGTTTGTGTGCACGGTGCACGTACTAGGTGTGTTTACAAATGTGTGCTTATTCATGCTCGTCAGGAATCCCACGGATGAACACATGCATGCAGTGTACTACGTGTGTGTACATATAAAACATAAATAATCTGTAATCTCACCAGCATCCGCAATCATATTAGGCAAAACAGCCCATTGCTCTAGTAGGCCTACAGTATATTCACCCCATTTGAGCCAGTGACCTGTTCAGAAGGAGAGCCTACTGTGGGGTTGATCTGTTTGAAAGGGTCCATGCCGCCTCTGCCCAGAGCTGCTGCTGGGGGTCTCTGCTGGGTCTCTGCCCAAGCTGCTGAGTTGCGGACAGCAGTGGCGAATGGGAACAGCAGACAGGCCTGGCCTGCTACGGGCATCTCCTTTGTCCTTCTCTGTCAGGCGCCACTGGAAATCATCAGGTGGCGCTGGCCCCTCAATGTTAATGTATTCCGTCTTCTTATTTGACTTTTTAATAGGCTTTTTGCCTAATTATCATCGCACACATCCCCCGCAAGAGCAGGGCAGCCGAGGCGAACTCTCCTCAGCACGAGAACAAAAGCAGGTCAAACTCGGAGGTGTTGGCAGGACGCCGCATGCTACATCGACCCCACCTTCTACACACACACACACACACACACACACACACACACACACACACACACACACACACACACACACACACACACACACACACACACACACACACACACACACACACACACACACACCACCCACCCCAGCCTCAACCACTTTCTCCTTAACCCTCACCCTCACCCCCACCCCACTCCAACCCTTCACCCCACACACACATGTGCCACTGCCCTCCTCCCGAACCCCCCACCCCCGAAATCCCCCCCCACACTCGACCCAGTGTCTGAGACTGCACCGCCACGAGTCGTTCCCCTTGAACACGATGTCAATATGTTGACGCGGCCGCCTTTATTAAGACACCATCCAACTGATAACAAGGCCTGCTGCGAGGACCCCACATAAATAATTAGAACAGAGACCGGCGAACGGCAGGTGGTTTTTGGCACGCAGAAATAATCATACTTGATGTGGAAAATAAAGTAAAAGGAGCCATCTGTTCACGGCGGGGGGAAGGGAGGCAAAAAAAAAAACGAGCTAACATATTGTCGCTAACATTATGAAATACACAGTTAATAATTTAGTCATGGCACACGACTCTGGACTGTTGTTTAAATAATGTGCTGTAAACACGATGGCAGGCCTCTGCCACACGCGTGAGTAAATTAAGCTGGACGTACTCCGATCACGGTTCCCCAATCGCTGTTCTATCTCCAGGCCTTTTCCCTTCTCTCTCTCTCTCTCTCTCTCTCTCTCTCTCTCTCTCTCTCTCTCTCTCTCTCTCTCTCTCTCTCTGCAGGCAGCTGCTTATGTTCTCCTTCACTGAATGACCACTGGATGAAATGATGACATGTCCCTTGGTGACGAATAAACCTGGCCTGGTTTAAAGATGCTCTATAAACAGTCTACACATGGATAGTAAAGCATTTGTAAACAAGTAATTAATTATCAAGAAACCCTGATTGCTCTCGAGGGATAGCTTTACTGACTTGCTGCAGCAGCTCCTTATCCTCACATGTAAAGCTACAAACTGGGTCTACTCATGTTTCTTGGTGTCAGTATGGAGATAGCTTGCAAGTAGTGATTCAAAAATGCAAAGGATGGATGTCGTAAAGTGTTTGGCTGTCTAAAAGTGTTGCTCCCTGTCTCTGTTTATTTTAATGTTTAGAGCTACTTTAAAAAAATAAATAAAATTAGTCTCCATAGTTTAAAAAAATTACTTTTAATACTAACTCACAAGTAGTGGTAAACATCATTGAAATAACCTCTGCACATTCCCACTGTGAGTATGAAGCTGCATTGATGGATAGGTGAATTCAATTGACAGGATACATATGGTGGTAAGTGGCAGGTTTGCACCTGGTTAAGTTAACACCAGTGGTTCAACCAAGGTTGCCATTTGTGTGACAAGGGGTTGTAGTCCAAAACTACTGACTCAAACTGCACGTGAGTGCACATGCAAGGAACTAAATGCATGTCTTATGTGTATTCTTTTATCTGCAGTTTTATTTCTTTGGTGATATCTCCATCACTTCTGCACCTGTAGTGTAGTAGTTTCAAAGATGATCTTATAAGAGTTCTAGATGATCGTATGAGGGTTCTAGTTGGTGATGAATCCTGTGGGATAAAATCCATCTGTAGTACTCACCTTGCATTGGGGGTGCTCCAGGTGAGGTTGAAGAGGCAGAACTTTGAGCACCTTCCTGCACCTCTGTATTTGGAGTTGAAAGACAACACTGGCAGAAAAAAAACAATGATACTTTCTGAACCTTGTGTGGAGTGCACTGTGTCATCTTCTTAGCTCCCTTTGAACAGTGTGCTTAATTGTATGCCTGGATTAAACTAGCAAGCAAAAGTGCTTCGATTCTTGGTTGTCAAGGCTATACATGGGCCCTGGAATGTTTTTTGATCGCCTAAAGAAGGAAACATCACTTGAGGAGGCTGAGATTTTTTTTCCCCCGAAACCTCTAATTCAATTGAGGAAGCCATCAAGTTTCATGTTTCAATTACAGCGAATGTGTCAGAGCAAGACACATTGCTGGAGCGAGACCCTGTAAAGTCAGGGAAGTTGAGATGACAGAGAGAAGAAATGTGCAAGAGAGAGAGAGAGAGAGAGAGAGAGAGAGAGAGAGAGAGAGAGAGAAGAGGGAACATTATTCCTAATAAAACTGTTACAAATACCCCAGGTCCTTGGAGACTTGCCTTAACCTGAAAGGAAACAGTCCCTTTGCCCAGGAGCAAAGAAGCCATTACAGCTTGTAGTGGAAGATTTAATAGGTGTCATAATTTATCATGTAAACCGAAAAGTGTTTCTTAATTAAGCGTGTGCATTAATGAATTTTTTAATTTGATCCCTGTAAGTACTTTGCTATGCTAATTGCAATATTCCACACATTAGTTATCGGCTATTGCCCTTGGCTATTTGCTGCGGTGGGAATGTGATTTTTTTTGTCTTCTGCAGCTAAAGTTCATTAACTCATCAAACCTTTACAATTTAAATATGAAGACATTGCTAGCCAGCCTGAGCCCAACCGCCCTGGGAAGACAGACCTGACAGTATTTTTTAGTCACGTGCATATGACATGTAAAACATTGACTGCCGTTACATGCATGGGCTAGATTAATTTGAAATTAAATGTTGTCAGTAATCGACTT
Source organism: Engraulis encrasicolus (assembly GCF_034702125.1). NCBI lineage: Eukaryota > Metazoa > Chordata > Actinopteri > Clupeiformes > Engraulidae > Engraulis > Engraulis encrasicolus. The sequence goes on along the minus strand of NC_085859.1, from coordinate 57,683,705 downwards.
TTTAAAAAGTTCCGGAATATTCCGTTTACATGTCTGGAACAGTGGTCTACACCCAGAATAACTGGAATACGGGCACATTTGAAATAAATAAAGAGTGTACATGCTTTGCATGCAAACCAAATACCAAATACATTCTTTCTGAGATCAGAATACTGCTGCCACATGTAACTGTGCTTATTATGTTGATCGGTCTGGTTTGCTTTTTTCTGCACACAACTTTTTGCTGTGCTTTCAATGACTATTTACGGATGAACTGTACATGTTCTTTATTGTATGTAGGCATCACTACGCATCATTAAACAGATGAGTAAACATTTTCACAATAGCCTATGTAGTCTTTCAATTGCAGGTATACAAGAGATACCATACCACAGAATTGAACAAGCAACAAATCTTCAGCAAGGGGGGGGGGGGGTGATGGTGTTATGTTTGAAGGTCAAAGAGGTCATGCCTAACTAAGATCTCTTACATAAGTACATCATGCATTGTATATATATATACAGTGCAACATTGTTAAGCATGACATAGATTAGTACAGCATTAGTATCTCCATGTGGTACAACATCTTTAAACATGTGGCATACAGATGCACGATGTACTGGCAGCTGACATGTGTTTGCTGGGAGGAAGAGTCATAAGTAAGCCTTAAATGAGGTGACAGAATGGATTTTTAACACTTAATATTTTTTAAGATTTATGTGAAGTAGAGCGTCACTAAACTAGGATCACCAGATTAAACCCTTCTGAAAGTGCATTTATCAATGAGTGCATTCAAACACCATCTGAGAACCAACTGAGAGAGAGAGAGAGAGAGAGAGAGAGAGAGAGAGAGAGAGAGAGAGAGAGAGAGAGAGAGAGAGAGAGAGAGAGAGAGAGCTCAGACAAGGTCTGCACCACTCTTCACATTGTGTCCCAGATTTTACACCCGTGTCAAAGCGCCTCCAATTGTGTAACCACTTAAACAAGTGCCATGCACTTCCCCACCCCCTAACCCCCCCTCTCTCCGGCCCCAACCCACCGAACATCAAGAGCAAGATATCCAGCTCGGCATCATGAGGGTATTAAAAAAAATCTGTGTCCATTACTCATGAAGCATCTGCAGAGAAATGTGTTTAATATTCAGACGGGGATCTTAGGCACAGACATTAGGAGAAAGATAATCCCCCATAGATTAAATTAAATGTAGGCCCAGCGCATTTCACTCCTCTATTGTTTTCAAGCCGACGTTAGAGACATTGTGCTGCTGCCGGCACAGTGCTATTAAGTCAAGCCGCGAGCTGTTGCCCTTCGCGGGTCCCTCCGCAATGAAACATAATTTCATTCGGGACGTAATCTGCGAGCAGCAGGTTAGCATTAAGAGTTTTTAACTACGCCTAATGGCACCAAAATATGCATTTGTGGCATTTAAATAAATCCTCTATTACAATGAAAGCAGAAGGTGCACTACACTCCAGTGCTGACGACCATTTGCCTGCCCTGCACCGGAGGCTGGGATGGGGGCAAATGGAGGGAAATGACTTTAATAGCATAACACTTACAGCAGTTATTTATTCAAATCTTTAGCCCCCCACTTCCCAGAAATAAAACAAAGCCGAATCACTTTTACCCAGCCTCAACAGGTTGTCCATGTCAAATGGAGCGGATTATCTTTAGCATGACAGATGTTTAGGACACATCAGTTATTTCAGGACAGAAATTAGCAAAGACAGAGGGAGTTCTGCCTTAAGAGCAGACATTTCAAAATAGGCCACTGGATTTGCAAGCAGTTTGATGCATTGTTTGACTGTTGTGCATATTGAATGATTAAAGATAGCGGACCATTTTCCAGAGCCATATGTCAGGAAACAAAACATTATTTGAAAACAAGACAGTGAAAGTGACGAGTTGTAAAAAGCATGTGTACAAACTCGGAAAAAATTGACACCATCAGAGTTTTGGTGGTCCGCAGCACAAACGTGATATCCACAGAAAGGAAGAAGCCATGGACAAAACATACATAAAATAAATATTATTCAGTTCCTCTGAAGTAAAGTGAAAGCCCACCGGGGAAACTACCATTGTCATTGTGGCACAACACTCCACAGCACACAGTCCTCTCTGCACACAATGAAATTGCATTTCTGCAAGGGGGCAGCTCCAAAACGGTGCCCCAGGAAGCAGTGCCGCGGTATGGTTGGCTACTATGCTCAGGGTACTGCAGTCATGGAGCAACATAGGCTAGAGCATGGGTAATTATTCTCCCCACCAACCTGGTGGGTCGGGAGTCGAACCAGCAACCTTTGGGCTACAAGACTCACGCTCTGAACACTTACCCCGTCATGAATACTCACAACCGTGACATTACATGCTGCTGTACTGTATGTGTTCATACTCGCTGCTGCAACAGACCTTCCAGACAATCAGCACCCTAAGTGCCTAACAAATTGTTCTGTAACAGCCTCCATTGTGGCGATCTCATTTCTTTACTCAGACCATCAATCAATCGCTGGCGTTTTAAAAACTCCAGGCACTCATCACTCAGGGAGAGATTTCTGCTGGCCTCAGCAGGGCAGTTGCACCTTAGGAGGTGCTGGAACAGCAGAAGCACTTCATTTATTTATTTATTTTTCATTTTTTGGGATTGTGTAGGGTGTTTATGTTACAAAGAAGGTTTTTTCTTCGTTTTGACCCGGCATACAGAAAAATAATTTTAAAGGACAAAATCATAGCTCATATATTCACCCTCATGTTCCCTTTATCCTGCTTGTATGTTTCTACAGTAGCCTATATACAGCATATATTGAGGGTGAGAGAAATAGAGAGAGAAAGATAAGGAGAGAGTGAATCATTTTGTATTCAGATTCCTGTTCCTCACAGAAAATAACTCTCGGTGTGAAAGAATAAACATTGATTTGAGTTGATTTTTGAACTGAAAACGGGTCAAAAAGTCCCAAACACCTTACAAGGCTGAACACCTTCTAGAGTGTATTTGGCTTAGGAGGTGTGCAAGTGTTGAATTAGCACTGCCTTTTTTTGACAGAGTAGGAGGGAGGGGCATTGGGTGGAGGGGGGAGGAGAAGAGGGGCTATGCTGCACGGGATCACCTTGAGCTTCTGCTGGGGAAGTCTGGCTGCAGGCAGGTGAGCAGTTGTGCAGGTGCAGTCGTCCGGGTAGAGAGAGGAGGGCTGCTGGTGGTATAGGTGCCCCCCCCCCATGGTTGCCCCTGACGACGCTCAATCATATGTCCGGCGTCCTCCACGACCACCGGCACCACCCCTTACCCTTCTCCTTCCCGTCCGCCAATGCAGCCCCCATGCACTGCGCCGCCCCACGGAGACTGATCAAGCTGTTCCAACAACTGGAAGACATCACAAGTTAAACACTCATTATTTTAATTTGATGCTAATCATGTGCTAATGAGCTTAATCCTCGCAATGATTCAGGTAATTTGCTTAATGGCCGGCCAGAGTACAGATTACGGCAATCAGTCACATTTGATAAGACGTCTGTTGTGGGGTGGGTGGGTGCCGTAGTGGTGGTGCTGGTGGTGATGATGTTGGTGGCGAGGGTTACACAGGTACTTACTGTGGGCTCTGGGCCAAGGGAACAGGTGAGAGGGGTGTGTATTTGTGGTGGTGGGAGTGTGTGTGTGTGCGTGTGCATGTGTGCTGGTGGTGATGGTGGCGGTGGTGGTGTTTTAGTGTGTTCTTGCATGCCCTCTAAACATGGCTGCACACATCCTTGTGTCATGTTTTGAAGTCACTTTACTGAAAGCAGCGGTGTAGTCTACTTTTTTTAAGTGGGTATACTGTATATTCTATCATTTTTGGAAGTGGGTATACTGTATATATTTATGCTATTCTAAATAATGGATCAATCAATTTTAAGTGGGTATACTGAAGCCCCTAAAATTTAGAAGTGGGTATACTCCATATACCTGCGTTCTACGTAGACTACACCACTGACTGAAAGTGTTTCTGCTGCATGTGCACAATGGACATGAGGTTAAGGAGGCTCTTTATTTCAATGTTTTTTTTTCACACTGACAAGGATCCATCACACGTTTCAGGATTCTGGATGCATGAATCCTAATGTAGATTCTAATCTGATGATAATGTTGATTAATGTATTTCATTTACCCAACTTGCACTTACTGTATTTCATTTTTATTATTTGAAGCATTTAAAATCACTCTACTTTATTTTCTGCATCGAAATAATCTACAAAGTGAACATACTTTGCCTTCAGTCTTCTCAGAATTGGAGTCATCAGATCAGAGATACATAGACGGATAAATACATACAGTACACGCATTCATACATGCATATTTTCCTGGAACAATTTACATCTGTTAGCATTAACAAATGTGAGCATGACAGCTGTGCAAGGCCCCTTGGGGCAACCTAGTGGACATATGGATAAATGCATAGGCCTAAGTATGATACAATAATACGGTACGATATAAATCATGCTACATGAATGCATCCATGCTTGCACGCACATGCACGAATAATACATACTGTACAAGCATACACATACATACAGACATACATACATAGCCTACATACATACATAGCCTGCATACATACATACATACATACATACATACATACATACATACACACATACATACATACAGACATACAGACATACAGACAAACATACAGTATGGTGCATGCGGACATTTGACCTAGCTCAGTGTAGTGTAGAATTAGTAATAGGCCTACCTCAAAAGGTCAAATCATGACCTTTTACAGCTCACTTCATAACATGTCTGTCTCCTATTCTAAAGTCGCTGTGTGGCTGGGTCTAGACATAAGTATCCTGCCCTTACATTTGCATCAATTTAGAAGGTACATAGCACATGCAAACTTGCATGCACAATGTCAATGCACGCTCATTCATGTGTGTACAAATGAGTTGCCTCCGCTGATGCTGCATGCCTCTCCACAGTATGTTTGCCTTCCTGTGAATATGTACACACTCATATGCAGCCTTGGGGCCATCCTCCGACATCTGCCTAAGTGTTATAGATGAAGTCTCATCCCTGAAGCCTCTTTCAGTGGAGATCCACGCTATGGCCAAACCCAGAGAGAGAGAGAGAGAGAGAGAGAGATGGAGAGGGAGAGGGAGAGAGAGAGCGAGATGGAGAGGGAGAGGGATAGCGCTGAGAGAGATAGACATAATAAGACAGAGAGAGCTGGAAAGATAGAATGAGGAGAGAGTGAGTGAGATAGATGGATAATGCAAAAGAGAGAGAGAGACAGAGAGAGAGAGAGGGGGGGGGGGAGATGGACCCACACTGACAAATGACTGGTCCATAATGATCTGTTAGCGCTAACAAATATAAATAGGGTTTCTCTTGCATTTTAACTGTCATCCAAACAAATGCTCATTAGCTTCTTTTTTATGAGCGATTGTTTGAATAATAAATATATCTTAATTACCCCATTATGCATGCAATTCTAACATAAAAGCTCCCACTAGTTCCTAAAAAGCGCTATTGCTGGTCTTTAGGTTATTAGCGACTGTATAAATGATTGAAAAGCATTTTTCTATTGCTCTGCTGCACTCCATAAAAGGACCACTCCAAAAAGCGGAGGCACGTTTTTTATTTTATTTAGTAAAGCACAATTCCGCACATCTGTCATTTATTTTTTATCATAATACCTCAACAATAAAAATATGTTATTTGTACACTGCCCAATAATACATGTCATGGTGTGTGTGTGTGTGTGTGTGTGTGTGTGTGTGTGTGTGTGTGTGTGTGTGTGTGTGTGTGTGTGTGTGTGTGTGTGTGTGTGTGTTTAAGTGTGAGTGTGCATCCAGGGTTAATGTCTGTCTGTATTTTTTTGTTTGCATAAAAAAGCGTGTGTGCATATTTTTTGCATTTTTTTTGCATCTTCTCTGTATAGTCACTGGTCCTGATGCAAATGTGCCAGAATGCACGCAGGCCTTCGATGTCCTGGATGACAATGATAGCCAGTATCCACAAGTTCTGGTTAATGCTCATATGCGGGTAAACGGTGGTGTGCAGCACTTCCATTGGGCAACGTTCTGAAGCGTGTTCAAATGGGCTCAGGTTTGTAGCCCTTGCAATGTGCTTGACACAGACTCAACAAAGTCAAAAATAAAGAAATGATTGCATGTTATCGCGAATAGTCTTCATATCCAGTGACTGCAGAGGGCAAATGTACAGTTACACAGCCATTTTAGCCCGTGTAGTACTATATTCCCACATCATAATGAATGAATAACACTGCACTATCTTCACTGTGAATAAGCAGACTTGAGTTTGGTCATGTTTATTTAAATCTCAGGTGGAATCAGCTTCCTATCCAGATTAGAACTACTGTATATAAATAATATTGATAAAGATATTTATATTGATGTGAATCACGTTTCAATGGGCACTTCAATGCAGAATTTTCCCAGAAGGCAAAACTGTACCCACACAGCTGCCCAGCAATCCATCATTAAGTTCACTTTCATGTATTGTGTGTGAGTGTGAGGATCATTCCTAAATGTCTGCCTATAGTGTAGAAGCTCATGCAGCACCGTGCTGTCATGCACAAATCACTACTGTACTAAGTGATGGGCACTTGTCATTCAACAACCCTGTCACGCCTCCCCTCCCTTCCCCTCAGGATAACCCATTATGTATTGTGTTATATGTATTCCTGGTAATCTGGGCTGAAGCTCTCATCCAAATCTGCATTCGTGACTGCCCACCACCCCATAGGCAGCCTAGGGCTGGATCTGCTCCCACCACAGACCTCCCCTCCTGGAATCCCTGCCGGACTAATGCGGAGCCGCATTAGAGCGGATGGTGGGCTTATGCTTGTTCAGCATGCTGAGTGACAATGGACTTATGGCCAGGGGTGAGTCCATCTGACAAAGGAGCTTTGGAGAGAGACCCTACCCATACCGCTCCATTGCCCTGGATTCCCCTCTTGCTGTATATGTGACACCAGAGAAACAGAAGAGATGATGGGGAGAGGCCATCCCTCATTGTTCCTTTTGTCTTTTCATTCTCTTTCTTTCACTCTCTTGTACTCTAACCCCCTCTCACTTTCTCTCTCTTTCTATCTCCTTACCTCCCCTCTCTGTAAAGACAATTACTGTACATCAGCCAATATCAGCGCAAACAATAATCTTGAACATACACTACCAGTCAAAAGTTTGGGGTCACCTCACTTTCCCTCCATGATACTTTCCCCCGACAATTTAGCTTATTGCATTTACGTTTCAGTTCTGATTTGAAATCAGATTAATATGTCATTGTTCTCTGAAACAAATGCATAGGCCTACAACAAATTTACAATTTGATTTTGGAAAAAGTAACTGTGGCATGAATTTATAGACAATACAGTACATTGCAATACGTAACATTTAGCATTATTCAAAGCTATGCACAGTATAGACCAAATGTATCCTTAACTTTTGACTAATCAAAGTGTAAACACCTCTGGCATTAATAATAGCCAGCTAGGTGCAGCTCTGCACTGATTCACTCCCTGGGCGAAATGCTGTCAAGAATCCCTCCCCAATGAGCGCTATAACTCTTGTGCATGCAAAAGTGCATCCCTGCTCTTGTCGATCCATAAATTGCTAGATGTTAGGAGAATCCAAGCTTTCCAACAATGTATGACACTTGCTTGTACACTTAAAAATTGAGACAATGGATCGTGAATTCATAATAACAAGTCCCGGTTTGTTCTGATGGCCAGAAATTCATGCAAAATGTATGCTTTGAATTTTAGACAAGGTGGCAATGCAACAAATGCAAGTCCTATTGGAAAGGGCAGAAATTGAGCTTTCCAAAGGTTCCATGCATGGTTTAATGAACTGAAAAAATGTCAGTAGAAAAATGGATTAAAACACATTTTCCTAAATGTGTGAAACAGATTGGTTAGATTTCATTCTTCTGCACATTTTAACCAAATTTGATGGGTAATCAAACGTTTGTATACATAACTGGAAAAATTGGTGTGACCCCAAACTTTTCAGCTGTAGTGCACATATACTTTTGCCACAGAGAATATATTCAGTCACATCAGATCCAACTGGTGCATGCCATGAATGACAAAGCCCTCCCTAAGCTCAAAGACAGTTAAGGCCATGGAGAGAGTGAATAGGTCCATTTCAATGGGGAATGCTAGGCTAGTGAATTCAAAATTGAACAGATTTTTCAGCTTCCAAAATGGAGTTTCACAGAGCTCATTTCCGCCACCAGTTTACTCAGCCAATTACGTGCCATGTTACTGACCGACCAGAAAGCTATATGGAAGACGGGCATTGGATGCATGCACACAGACAAACACACACACACACACACACACACACACACACACACACACACACACACACACACACACACACACACACACACACACACACACACACACAATCAACTGCAACCCCCTCCATTACACATAGAATCACCACACACACACACACACACACACACACACACACACACACACACACACACACACACACACACACACACACCAGTGACGTGCGCTGGGATTTATGGCTGGTGAGGCAACTTTTTCAATATCAGATTTTCAAATAAATAATTGCCAAATAGGCCTACCGACAAGTTCCATATGTCATAGCAGCTTTCTTAACATAAGGTAGGCCTACATATTTTGACATAAGCTTACTGCATTTCCGCAGAGAAAATGCTATTAGATCTCTCTCTCTCACACACACACACACACACACACACACACACACACACACACACACACGCGCACACACACCCACACACACACACACACACACACACACACACACACACACACACACACACACACAGGATTCAAACAGTGGTCTCACAAACTACACAGCACCAATGTGGACAGCAGAGCAGAGCAGAGGAGAGGAGAGTAGTGGAGAGGAGAGGAGAGAAGAGGAGAGGAGAGGAGAGAAGGGGAGGGGAGAGGAGAGGAGGAGAGAAGGGGAGAGAGGAGATGAGAGAGGAGGAGAGGGGAGGAGAAGAGAGAGGAGAGGAGATGAGAGGAGAAAGGAGGAGGAGTGGAGAGGAGCTCAAGGAGAGGAGAGGAGAGGGAGAGGAGAAGAGAGAAGAGGAGAGTAGATGGGAAAAGAGAGGACAGGAGAGGAGATGGGAAAAGAGAGGAGAGGGGGAGAGGAAAGGAGAGAAGAGAGGAGAGGGGGAGAGGAGAGGAGAGGAGAGGAGAGGAGAGGAGAAGAGTAGTGGAGAGTGTAAGCTCCTTCACAGCCCACTGCTCACACACACACACACACACACAGGATTCAAACAGTGATCTCACATTCCACACAGCAGCAGCAATGTGGACTGAGCATCACGGCGGATGCTCAAGACACACAGGATTCAAAACATGGTGTCATATAGACCGCTGAGCACCACGGCGAACAAACCGGTGTGATGGCTTTTGTGATACGAACTGGATTCTCGTGCACACACACACACACACACACACACACACACACACACACACACTAACACACACACACACACACACACACACACACACACACACACACACACCACACACACACACACACACACACACACACACACACACACACACACAGGATTCAGTGGTCCAGACTCGGCGTTGGCGCAGGGGGCGTAGGTAAACAACGGTGGGGCAGTGCCATTTAACAAGTTTGAGTCAAGTTCACCATATAACTGGCGGCAGAGTCACGTTTAGTTCTACCTAGGCTACCTACTGCACAGGCTGCGCTACTAGGCCTGCTAGGCCTACTCCTCCTCCCTACACCAATATGTCTGTTAGAAAGGTGGACACCACATTCAGATCAGACGCGATATGTGTCCAGGATTATACTGTATTTTTATAGGCCGTCAAGATACAAGGCCATTCTCAGTGTTTTCTGGTCTTTGAAAGAGGGGACGCTGATAACCCCAAGCCACACGAACATTTTGGACAAAAATGCTCTTATGGTGAATTTTGAGGTCTGCTTATCAGCGTTCCTTTCACTCCACCACTCGAAAATACAGATCCGATGCTTGCGTTGTAATAGGCTACCGCTTACACAGCAACAATTCACAGTATGCATTCAACAACAGAATATCACCCCACCGGGATGATCCTTCTGGTAGCCTGTGAAATAGATAATGAAGCCAGACGTGGCCGCGATCATGGACAGCTACCACCTCCGGTAGAAAAGACTAGAGTAGACAGAAAATAGGCACGACATGGTGCGTCATTTGAGGACACTCCTCCTGAGAACCGTCAACTATCCCCCTCATCCACATCATACCACTGCGGACCCAAACTCAACCTTAATAGGCTAAACAATAATGACGCTGAAATATTCCACAGTCGTTCATCTTGAGGATGGACATTTCAAAGAATGTCAGACGAGCCGAACCTCAAAGCGTGTATTATACAGCGTTTGATTATTAGAACTATCATTTTAAACTGCCTCGTTAGGATAGCAAGCAGCGTTATCACTTGGGCATACTGGGACTGGCAAAGTGAACACACAGCCGCAAACCAAACCAAAATCCAGGAACCCACAACCCCTAGCTATTAGTTCGTTCTGTTGCCAAAATCACTCGTGATGAATTATTCTTTGAGACATGTAGCCATTGCTATGTCATTCAAAACATTCTCACTAGTTGCAGGTTAAGATTACGCCTGAAATGCATATGTGAAACATAGCTACTGTAAAACCAATGCAACCGAACTATTTTTCAAACAACTCTTCCTTCATCTTGACAAAATCAAATAAAACTTAGACCCAAGTCAACGCCACGGCGGGCAAATGTAATAATCAAATTTCCTTACCTTGAAATGCTGTCTTGATTACAGGGCTTCTCGCAATAATATTCTCACGGTTTGACATATCCAACCCAGCTAGCAAACTGCTAACGTTGTTTTGCTTGTTGCTTCCCATTCCACATAGCCAGTCTTTTCGGTTGTTCCACTCACTGTGAAATAATCAAATCATATTCTGTCCAATCTCCTGAATCAATTTCCTCAGCTCTGGTGTCGGTCGTCCATTCTTTATCACGTCTTGTTTCCCTTGGAAATCCAACT
>NC_085859.1:57657669-57667669 GCF_034702125.1 Engraulis encrasicolus | reverse complement strand
TTGCCTTGGTATGAAAACAATTAAGGCCTATTGCAATTTGACACTCATCTCTGTGTGTGTGCGTGTGCGTGTGCGTGTGCGTGTGCGTGTGCGTGTGCGTGTGCGTGTGCGTGTGCGTTTGCGTGTGCGTGTGCGTGTGTGTGTGTGTGTGTGTGTGTGTGTGTGTGTGTGTGTGTGTGTGTGTGTTTGCATGTGTGTGTGTGTGTGCTCGCGTGTGCGTGCCCGTGTGCGCTCGTGTGCCTGTGTGTGTGTGTGTGTGTGTGTGTGTGTCTGTGCGTGGGTGGGTGTGTGCATGCGTGTGTTTACCAGTGTGTGTGTGTGCGTGCATGGATGTGCATGTGTGAGTGCGTGTGTGTGTGTGTGTGTGTGTGTGTGTGTGTGTGTGTGTGTGTGTGTATGTGTGTGCATACGTGTGCCTACGTGTGCATACGTGTGCGTGTGCATGTGTGTTGAGTGTGTGCGTGCACTCACATGTGCATTTTGTATGTATGTCTTAGTATGTGTGAGCGTGTGTGTGCTTGTGTGTGTGCGTCTGCGTGTGTGTGTGCGCACACATTCATGTGCGTGTGTGTGTGTTAGTTAGGGGGAGTTGAGTTGAGTGATATTCTCCTGAGCTGATCAGTGAGGTGATTAATGAATCTTGAATTGGAAATTTAATTGGATGTGGCTACAATTACAGAGCCTGGAACAGAGACAATCAGCCAGTGAGTGGATATTAGCACGGGAATGGAGATCCTTACATAAAACCACCACCTCCTCCTCCTCCTCCTCCTCCTCCTCCTCCTCCTCCTCCTCCTCGCTATTAGGCTCTCAGTGATTAGACAGAGCATGACCATCCCTTACAGTACACATCAAAATGGAGGAGGCAGAAGCCAGGTTTGATACTTCTCCCGGAACAGACACAGGACATGTTTTGTCCCGGATACTGTTAGACAATATTCATTTACCAGGATGAACTCATTCTGTAACGTATTACAAGGTTAAAAGGGACCTTAATAGCCCTGGAAAAAAGCTTTAAATTGATTCAACTTGAAATAAGGAAGGAAGACCAGTTATATGAGGAAGGATGTTGGAAGGAAGGATGAATGAATGAAAGAAAGAAAGAAAGAAAGAAAGAAAGAAAGAAAGAAAGAAAGAAAGAAAGAAAGAAAGAAAGAGAATGAATGAATGAAAGGAAGAAAATAAATAAAGGAGGGCAACTAGACTGCAATGAGAAGAAAGACTGCAATGAGAAGAAAGAAAGTCAAAGATCACATAGTCCAGACCTCCATTGCTCCTCATCATTGGACTTGCCCTCCTCCTCCTCTCCACCTCTGCACCGTGGCTCCGTAACTTTGAGCCCGTCCGACCCCGCTAGACAAGGTTGCAGACGGCCCCTGCGCACACAGCTGTGGCGATGACATCACCCTGCTGGTGACATCACGGAGCTGATGTGACAGGTGGACCACCTGGAGAGGAAGCCAGAAGTGGAGTCACAGCCTCAGGTAACCCCTTCTACCAAGCGGCCACAGGACCAAGAGGAGGAGGAGGAGGAGGAGGAGGAGACTGATGCAACGCTGAAACAACCACGGGAAACCAGATCATCAGCAGATGTTACTGTAGGCATGTATTTACACTGAAGACTTTAAAACCAGCGCTTTTCCAGTTCTCTCTCTCTCTCTCTCTCTCTCTCTCTCTCTCTCTCTCTCTGTCTCTCTCTCTCTCTCTCTCTCTCTCTCTCTCTCTCTCTCTCTCTCTCTCTCTCTCTCTCTCTGTCTCTCTCTCTCTCTCTCTAGTGTTTTGTATTTTCTAAATCCCAAGCCATTTAAGTAGGCCTTTGCTGTATTACTGAATGTCAAATTTCAACATCAGAGATTAAGCACCACTATCTAACGCAGGAATGGGCAACTTTCATGACAAGGAGGGCCAACATTTTTCATCACAATAGGATGATAAATGATAATGCTAAATAATGTGTTTTTGTGTATTCATACCAGAATGCTTATCAAACCATTGCATTTTAACATGCTGTCTTTGATAAACAAAGACAAAAAGTATCCAGGTCTCACATTTACTGTAATGATGGCACAGAAGTATTTGTGCAAAAAGTGATCAACATGATATGAGGCTGAATGAGAGACCTGTGGTTTTGGTTGCTGGCTTACAGTATTGGATATCAATGACAGCCTGTGTAGATGATGCACATCAAATGATAATTGAAAAAGAATGTCACCTGTTTATCTATGGGCCGTACTGCATTAGGGGATGGGTCATATGTGGACCCTGGGCCTCCAGTTGCCCATCCCTGATCTAAATACATGACATTACACTACACTTGCACATTGCATCATCAAAAGTATTAGACTAACCAAAAATGTTATGCCTTCATCTACTTTCATTCATCTAAATGTTATTTATACCTGCCTCAGATCACTAATTCAGCTTGGTTACACTGCTACCTTTGCTTAAGCCTGCTGGTGTGATAGTGCCACCATATTGCTGCTGAGCTACATAGAGCCCTCTACTGGCTGGAGTGGGAAGTGTAGTCAGGGTCCACACACTGCACACACGCCACCCTCTCCCCATCCAGGTCCATTTTCATCTCAAGGTCTGCAAAGATGAGAGGGCAATTGCGGGCTGGATAGTGAAATTGGAGCTCTTGGAACGTCGTACATTTTAATCTGCAACATATGCAGTCTCCAAGTTCTCTCTCTCTCTCTCTCTCTCTCTCTCTCTCTCTCTCTCTCTCTCTCTCTCTCTCTCTCTCTCTCTCTCTCTCTCTCTCTCTCTCTCTCCCTCTCTCTCTCGCTCACTCTCTCTCTCTATCTCGCTCACTCTCTCCTGTCCATAAGCTGGAAACCTAAAGAGGATGAATCCGAACCCCTCTGGTTAAGCAGCTTTTAGTCCGAATCAGCAGCAGCATTGGCCCAGTGAAAGCAGAGCAATTACTATATTGAGGTCAGAAGGCAATGGCAGTGCCGTGCTGACCATGTGCTCCGCCTGCCACTGGCTGCAGCCACGGAGGGCATGGCAACCATCCTTTTCAAAGGGGGCGGTGCTTTACATGTTTTTATATACGTTATGACCGAGCCAAACAGCTTATCATTTAATGCATTTCACTTTTTTTCAATCAATCAGCATACGATGGAGGATCGAATATAAGGACAGTCTTCCTGACTGTCCTTATATATGCTATGGACATTTTTTTTATTCCTGCTTCCTGTCAGCTGACAAGAAAGGGGTCTTGTGAGGGGTGTTGTCCAGTATTGCGTAAGAATTTATAAGAGCTTGTACTGTGAACTGTGTCTAACATGGTAAAACTTAATGGTATATTGATTGCAAAAGCTGTAACATTTAAAGGTTTGTGCATCATTGAGAAATGCTATTCTGACTATAATTTTAAGATTAATCCATCACCAATAATAGAAAAGTATGAAATTAATTCCTTTGGCTTCAAATATCATGAGTTCAATTTGGTTGACTCGTTTCCTTTTAATGTTTATGAACTCAAGTTTGAAATGAAAACAATTCTTTGTTTTCACAAATATGTGATAAGGATAAGGATTCTGCTGGACCAACATCATAATCTGCTATGAAATCCTCATAAAGTGAAAGTGTCAAATGTCTACCCCCTCATCCGCAGTGCAAAAGGTTAAAGGTTAATATGCTGTCTGGGTGTCAGACATGAATTTAATATAAACAGCAAGCGTGAAAGCATCAACAGAGTGCAAGCTTACAACACACAGGATATTGTAGAGTGTGGGCCTGAGAAACACAGTTTCATTGGTTCCAGTTGGTTTTGGAATGTCCTAGTTTGTTTAGCAAAATGTGATGTATTGTTTTGTCTGCTCTTCATGTTTAGACATTTTGATGGTATGTCTGAAGATTCTGATATCTGGTGTTGATTTTTACGATAGCGACGATTACATGTGTTAATAGCCCATATTTATACAGTTAAATTGTGCATTGCATATGTGTTTGTTTAAGTTATAGTATGTGATGCCAAAAAATACTTGCTACATGTTACACCCCAGGAAACATTTTCTAATAACGAATAGCAAAGGGGATAAAATGGTCACATTGGGCCCTATTTCAATGACAAATATGATTTGAATCCTCCAATTGTTCCCCAACCCCCAGCCTTGGGTTTGTCAGTTTTGTCAAATACATTTGTCAGGTGAAAAAGAAAAGTCTGCATAAATGATTCCCATAGTAATTGTGGTTATTCATATCTAACCACAATGAGGCGGTATTTGGCGCATTCAGTGAGTGGGTGAATGCAGGACCGCTGACAGCTTTGGCCGGGCCTGGGGACATCGTCATCTGAAAGGCCACCCCCTCTCATTATGTATGTATAATGTAATGGGGACACAATCCTCTCTCCCTGGGCCTGGGTCAACTGACCTCTTTGCCCACCCCTTGTTTCCTGGGTGAATGGACAGGTAGGTAGGGGGTGGGGGTGGGGGATGGGGGATGGGGTGGGGGTGGGGGGCTAAAAGGACAGGATGGGAGGGTGCAGAGGAAAGAAGGTGGTGCCCTTGTCTAATGGTGGGTATTTGATGAGCATAATTTATGCACTGCACAGCTGTGTGTGTGTGTGTGTGTGTGCGTGCGTGCGTGCCTGCGTGTGTGTGTGCGTGCGTGCGTGCCTTCGTGCGTGCGTGCGTGTGTGCGTGTGAGTGTGTGTGCGTGTGCGTGTGCGTATGCGCGTGTGGGTGGGTGGGTCCACCTATTTAACCTGAAATAAATAGGGTTTTCTGGGTTAGGCGGAAAGGTTCACCCCTAGATTTAGCATGAACACACCACATGGGGATTAAACTGGCTACAGCCATTAACACTGACCTGTGTAAAGAACCACACACTCATACATGGATGCACGCAAGCACGCACACTCACGCAGGCACACAGGCACGCAGGCACGTATGCACACCAGTTTGGGCTTCTATTGTAGGCCTTTCCTGTCCCAAAAGGTGTCCACACACACACACACACACACACACACACACACACACACACACACACACACACACACACACACACACACACACACACACACACACACACACACACACACACACACACACACATACACACAGGCTGTTAACCTTCATCTCTGATGCCAAATTTGTCCATTGTTATACATAGCCTAGTGGCCTAACATAACATAATATAATATAATATAATATAATATAATATAATATAATATAATATAATATAATATAATATAATATAATATAATATAATATAATATAATATAATATAATGTAATATAATATAATATAATATAATAGAAAGTTATATTAACGGTATATTACATGATATCATATTATATTATATTATATTATATTATATTATATTATATTATATTATATTATATTATATTATATTATATTATATTATTGTCTAAAGGCCGTTGCTGTTCCAGCGAGGCTGTCCCTGGTCTCACACACACACACACACACACACACACACACACACACACACACACACACACACACACACACACACACACACACACACACACACACACACACACACACACACACACACACACACACACACACACACACACACACACACACACACACACACACACACACACACACAGAAACAGCCTGTTAACCTTCAAATTTGTTCATTGTTATACATAGCCTAGTGGCCTAACATAATATAATATAATATAATATAATATAATATAATATAATATAATATAATATAATATAATATAATATAATATAATATAATATAATATAATATAATATAATATAATATAATGTAATATAATATAATATAATATAATAGAAAGTTATATTAACGGTATATTACATGATATTATATTATATTATATTATATTATATTATATTATATTATATTATATTATATTATATTATATTATATTATATTATATTATTGTCTAAAGGCTGTTGCTGTTCCAGCAAGGCTGTCCCTGGTCTCATACACACACACACACACACACACACACACACACACACACACACACACAAACAAACACACACACACACAAACAGACAAACATAAACATGTACACAAACAGACACACACAGACACACAGACACACACACACACAGACAGACATACACACACACACACACACACACACACACACACACACACACACACACACACACACACACACACACACACACACACACACACACACACACACACACACACACACACACACACACACACACACACACAAACACAAGCAGGCAGGCAGGCAGGCAGGCCATGTAGGACGGGAAGGAGGGCAGAGATGGGGGAAAGCCCTGAGGGCAAAGCAGTTACTTTGTCAGAGAAAGTACCGGAATCTCAACCTGCGTCACTTTGATTCGCACTCATGCCACATCAACCCGCATACCAGCGCTGTCTTCTCCTCTTCTCTGCCCAGAGAGAGAGAGAGAGAGAGAGAGAGAGAGAGAGAGAGAGAGAGAGAGAGAGGGGCCCACTGCAAAAAAATACCATACACCCATATACGCGGGTCGACAAGTGATTGATTCCTTCCTAATTCTCTCAAATAAGAGGAGCCAAGGCTGAGGCGGGCGCAGAGGGGCAGAGGGGCAGAGGGGCGGGCATGGCGTACAGCGGCACACTGCTATGAAGTGGAGAGTGATTAGCTGTGCCACACTGTGTCAGGTAAACTTTGGGCTGTGCGGCTAAACCGCTAGTGTCAGGCCGGCTAAATGTTACGAGTGTCAGCCAGCCTGCAACTACGGGGGCCTACAGACACGGCCTAGAAACACCCCTCTGTCTTACTCGCCTCACACACACATGCGTGCACACACACATGCACACACACATGCACACAGACACATAAGAGCTCCAACACACATGAACACACACATGCAGCACACATGGGCGCACACACACAAACGCATGCCCATGTGCACAGGTTGTGCACACACAGGCACAAGTAGACACACATGCACATGCACACGGAAAGGCACACACACGCACACACGCTCTTTCTCTCTCTCTCACACACACACACGCACGCACACACGCACGCACGAACGCACGCACACACAAGTACCCTACTGTACACACACGTATGCACTGACACGCATGTACACACACATGCACACACACAGGCACTCACACACGCACACATACATGCACCACCCCATCTCTGGGAGGCAGTGAAAGGACAGAGCATGTGGCCGTTGTTCTGTGAAACATCAGACTAATTGTCAAGCCAAGACACTACCACTTCAGCAAGAGGGATGGACAGGAACTAGCTTTAAGCAGCAAATTGCAATATAAAAAGATACACAATGAAACATGTGCCATTTTTAGTACAGCACAACAAACATGGGTCATTTCGCTGCTGTTGTGTATTCTGACCGTAAATAACAGTCCTAAACTCATAAAATTTCATCTTGCCAAAATGAAATAAAAAAGGAAATGTTTGATATATCTGCCTGATATGATTTCAGTCATCATTTCAAAACATTATTTCATTATCTTGATTAGCAATAGCATTCTATGTGTGTATTTCATATGTGCTCATTCATACTGCATAATATCCAGCATGGATATGTATGCATACATGTGTGCATGTGTGCTCGTGTGTGCATGTAACTGTTTAGTGTTCAATAATTAGCTCCCTGCCCCTGTAAATCAGCCCAGCACAGCAGAGCAGAGCAGGGTAAAGCAGAGCTGAGCTGCGGTGGTGTGTGGGGTCTCCAGTGAGGGTTGTCCCTGAGCCTGTGGTCAGCAAACATCTCTAATGAGTCAGGCAAACACGCCAGACAAACACGGGCCGGCCCAGCGGTGTCTGGAGACGCGCCGCAGCTGCTGGCCTCATTAATCGATGCTCCTCTGTCTCCTGCATATCAATTGGTTCACACTGGCGTCCTTGTGAAAGGGGGACTATATCAGAGACAGTAACATCCTCTCTTGTATTGTCTCTGTCTATACTGTTAGAGGTGGAATAGGAAAATAAATAAATAGATGAATGGAGAAAATGAGGAAGGAAAAGACAAATAACACACCACAGTCTTCGGGAAGGGGGGCTGCACTGTTAGAGGAGAGACACACTCAAAGACACACTCAAAGACTGTGGATGGACATACGCGTGCACCCAAGCATGCACATGGAAACACACACAAACACACACAAACAAACTGAGACACGCGTGCACACACACACAAACTCTATATGCGCGCGCACACACACACACACACACACACACACACACACACACACACACACACACACACACACACACACACACACACACGAACACACGAACACACACATACGAACACACACACACACACACACACACACACACACACACACACACACACACACACACACACACACACACACACACACACACACACACACACACACACACACACACACACACACACACATACACACACACACACACACACACACACACACACACACACACACACACACAAATGGTATAATGTTATTATGTCTTACTGTTCCTATTATTGTTGTCTTACATATGTTATGTACCATGCTTTGGCAATACAAAGTTTCTTTTGTCATGCCAATAAAGCACTTTTGAATTTGAATTTGAATTTGAGAGAGAGAGAGAGAGAGACAGAGCGAGAGAGAGAGAGAGAGAGAGAAGGAAGAGAAAGAGAGAGAGAGAGAGAGAGAGAGAGAGAGAGAGAGAGAGAGAGAGGAGGGGGGAAAGAGGAATGAAGGGATTTGATGGGGAAATGAGAATTTCAGACAGGAATACATAAAATGACAGACAGCACTGAGAAATAATGAGAGAAAAATACACCATAGAGAATGATGTAGGGAGAAAGAGGGTAAAAGAGACAGTGAAGGAGGGGGTACAGAGTGAGAGAGAAACAGACATAGAGAAAAAAGAGGCTGTAAACTGATGGCAGAGCAGTGTGTGTGTGTGTGTGTGTGTGTGTGTGTGTGTGTGTGTGTGTGTGTGTGTGTGTGTGTGTGTGTGTGTGTGTGTGTGTGTGTGTGTGTGTGTGTGTGTGTGTGAGAGAGAGAGAGAGAGAGAGAGAGAGAGAGAGAGAGAGAGAGAGAGAGAGAGAGAGAGAGAGAGAGAGAGAGAGAGAGAGAGAGAGAGAGAGAGAGAGAGAGATTGAGTGAGTTAGTGAGGAAAATATCCTAGCTGATGTGTTCGTCTTTAGGGCATGATCTTAAATTAAAACATGGTCACTAACAGACAGAAGACACTCTTCAAAGCATCGCTCCTTTATTAAAATGTTTCCTTAATTGGATCTGTTCAGCACACAGGAGAGAGTACTCAGGCCTTTCGCCTTGTTTGAGAAACATAAGTAACTTAGTCAGCTAATAAATATTTTTTTGTGATTAAAATTGTATTGTTTTCTGAAACATCAAACAAAATATAGCGTACATATAAGACATAAGAAATGACATGGGACAACAATCAACATTTGTACCACATTCACCCCCCAAACTGAGTCAGGGAAAAGAGGTCTTAGGTATTTTTCACATCATTAGAGTTTTTGCAATTATTTTTGTTGTCATGTTATCGTTTGTGACTCATGTCCCTGACTTGAATCAATTAATTAAATGATTGCCTCTCAGCATTTTATAAGCCTCGGGCACATGGGCAATGAATTCCTCTTTGATAAGAAAAGTTGTTTTGAACAAGTTTCACACAAGTTCTCCTGAGACATTGCCACACATTGTCTCATGATGCTCATAAAATTGACTTTTTGTCAGCTCGCCTGTTGCAAGTCACTCAATGGTAATGGCGTTGCAAATTGCCAACTCACAATGAAAATGTGCCTTCATCTGTGTTCTTGTCTTTCTGTGTGTGTGTTTCTCTGTGTCTCTATGTGTCTTTGCCTTTCTATATTTCTATATGCCTGTCTGTCCCCATATATCTCTGTCTCTGTCTCTCTGTCTCTCTGTCTCTCTCTCTCCCTCTCTCCCTCTCTCTCTCCCTCTCTCTCTCTCTCTCTCTCTCTCTCTGCTGTCAGTTGTTCATGTTCCAAAAGTCTGTGCCACATGTCATGGAAAG
>NC_085859.1:57645169-57652669 GCF_034702125.1 Engraulis encrasicolus | reverse complement strand
TTTTGTAGCAAAGACGGTCCGAAGAAAAAAAACTACAAAATGCGGTGCCTCATCATTCAGAATAGTAACGGACCCGCCAGAATGGCTAGTGAACCTTCGGTATCTACTAGCCAACGCCGACTTTCACCCGCATTTGGCTACCTGGCGTGTGTTAGTGTTAAGCCCTGACACACACACACACACACATACACACACACACACACACACACACACACACACACACACACACACACACACACACACACACACACACACACACACTCACACACTCACACACACACAAGAACGCACACACGTGCACACACACACACACACACACACACACACACACACACACACACACACACACACACACACACACACACACACACACACACACACACACACACACACACACACACACACACACACACACACACACACACACACCACCACCACTCCCCCAAACCCCTCACCTCATCAGGTCTTTTAAGTCCGGCATGTCTTCTGTGGTGTGACCAGCCTCAGGAGGAGGAAATGAGGAGGTGAGGGGAGGCATCGCACTGAAAGGAAGGAGGAAAGAAGGGAGGGAGGAAGGGAGGGAGGAAGGAATGGTGGGAGGATGTGAAGAAGTGAAGAGGAAGGGAGGATATGGGGGACAGGAAAGGAGTCCTGCTGTGAAGCGCTGCGCAGGGGACCAATATGGGGACAATCTGCTCGCGCTCAGATCCAACACACGGAGCTCATCTCCTCTCCAATACCAGTCTTCTTCTAGTTCTTGCCCTAAAGGATGGGTAACACAAACCTCATCCCTGTAGTGATGCAGATAAAGCAGTCGTTCATGGCCCCTTGACCTTATCATAAACCTGTCAACGCTAAGCTTAGTATTACTGTAAGAAATGAAATAGACTCCCACACAATGGCAACTCAATGACCCCCTAGGGCTCCCTAACACCAGTTGAGAAACACTAATAGAGTAACAATGCATTTCCTAGTATCTGTATTAAATCTGATTAAAAATCTCAGTTTAAGATGGTTGAATATGACATTTGAGTTAGAAAGCTGGTTTTTGGAGGTGTTACCCTGCACCCTGACTTGCATATACTGCATATACTGTTATACTTGCATATACTGTTACTGTAAAAGTTTACATTTTTGCTTTTAATGAAATGCAAGATTAAGTGAGGAAACTGGGTTTGGGTGGAAGTTTGTTGGTCAGATGGCTACAGGAAAACGTGTGTTGTTGGTTTTAAGGTGCCTATTTTCCCATTTGGCATATGATGTTGCAGAGTCCAGAAATAAAATCCATTTTGAATTTAAATTGTGTCTGCCCAATATATTGGAAAGCAAGTTTACACCTAATTTATCATAATTATAAGATCCTTCCCTGAATCATGTGAGGCATTGCTCCATCATATTACTGAGCCCCTTGCTGTATAGGCCTATTTTAACATCATTGCATCATCCGTCTGTCTGTCCGTCGGAAACTGGTCTGCTTTTTGAGGGTTTGCACATGATGCAGGTCTCTTGACCTTGTTTAACACTGACCCCCATCATCACTGAATTTTCATATTTTACCATCTACTCATTAGTTGTGACCTCATAGAGAAGCAATTTCAAAATGAAAAGAAAACACAATAAAAACCGACCACTGCAGTAAAATGTCCTGGTAGAGTAGAGAGTGGTCTCTTTTACATTAACCCTGTTGCATCATACTAATAATGAACTCAAATGTAGGTCAAGAAAGCAAAAAAAAAAGAGTTTCCATTAAAAGTAATTACTGTAAGCCAGTGCGTACATGTCCACTAAACAGGCTGGCATATCTGGACCTGGAAAATGTGTATGGAAAGTCTCCTGTAAGACCAGCACCTTACATCACTTTTCCAGTTTGAACAATCTCACCCTGTGTGGAGGAGAGGAGAGGAGATTTCCACCAGTGGCTACAGAGCAGTGTGTGTGTGTGTGTGCGTGTGTGTGTGTGTGTGTGTGTGTGTGTGTGTGTGTGTGTGTGTGTGTGTGTGTGTGTGTGTGTGTGTGTGTGTGTGTGTGTGTGTGTGTGTGTGTGTGTGTGTGTGTGTGTGTGTGTGTGTGTGTGTGTGTGTGTGCGCGTGTGCTGTCTTGTGTGCATGTGTGTGTATGCGTGTGTCCGTGCATGCGGGGGAGTGTGTTTTGGAAAAGCACAGTGACTTTGATGGAATAAGTATGCTCACACAAACGCACATAATTTTAGACAAAGTTTGTTGCTCTCTCTCTCTTTTTTCCCTCTGTGTTAATATAGTATAGCCTCCATCCTGTGTGTCTGTGTCTGTGCAATATGGAGGTTTCCATAAGGGGGAATATCAGTTCATATGGATGTGTGGGATTTTGCGCCGTTGACTGCTTATGTGAGATATGACAAGCTATGCATGGGTTAACAGATTGCAAAATGTGTGTGCCTATGTGTGTGTGTGTGTGCATGCATGTGTGTGTATGTATGTGTGCGTGCGTGCATATGTGAATGTGAAAATGTGTGTGAGTATATGTGCAAGGAGGGAAGTTTGTGTGCGTGAGGGAAGTTTGTGTGAGTGACAAAGTCTGTGCATATGGAAGTGTGGGCTTTTGCATATAGATGACTACCAGTTGTACAGAAGGTACAATATGCCATGCTCAACTGAGTCAACGGCAATGTGCAGATATTTCTGGCATGCATATGCTATCATGTTTGTATCTATGCACTCCAGACAGCTTTGGGGAAAAGTTTGGATAAATTCACTCTTTCAGCGGTTTCTGAAATCTCCATAAATTAAAAACACTATTATTGCTTTGTAAAAGAACATATACTTGTTCTCCCCCCCTCTCCCAAATCTCTCTCTCTCTCTCTCTCTCTCTCTCTCTCTCTCTCTCTCTCTCTCTCTCTCTCTCTCTCTCTCTCTCTCTCTCTCTCTCTCTCTCTCTCTCTCTCTCTCTCTCCCTCCCTCTCTCTCTCGGTGTGCGTGTGTGCGTGTGTACTGTATGTGTATCTGCTTGTGTATGCTGGCAGGACATAGCTGGATTCATGACAGCTGTTTTGTTCAATGTTTGATGCCCTAAGCAGCCATTCCAGTAGGAGTTAATATTAAAGAGCTCTTTGGCCTGCCTCTATGGCTCTGTCAGTCACTTACACTGAATGTCAGAATCACATAAGGTACCGGTACACACACACACGCACGCACGCACGCACGCACGCACGTGCGCGCACACACACACACACACACACACACACACACACACACACACACACACACACACACACACACACACACACACACACACACACACACACACAAACACACACACACACACACACACACACACACACACACACACACACACACACACACACACACACACACACACACACTGTACCAAGCCACCTCCACCACCACTGCACACAACCTTTGGACAACCTTGACTCTTCCATTCTTCCACTCTCTTCTACTTTTTCGTTCTATGTTTATGTTCCATTTATAATTTCTTTGCTTTCCTCACTGTCTAGTGTTTATTGAGATGAATGTTAATTGTAAAGATACTGTATGTGTAGAAAACCTTTGTGTGGGAAAGATATGCGTGGAAAGCCTTCAACTTTTAACCTTTAATAATTGCTGTATTCATTTACTGTAGTAAACAAACTTTGAACATTTATCATTTACCTTGTCAGCACACCACTACATTTTTATGGCCTGACAGTAGCTTGATGATCATCACAATCTCACCAGAATATTTTAATGAACATAGACACAGTTAAGATCTTTTTTTGTGCAAGTCCGTGCACTTTTCCCCCATTAAAATGCAAGAAACGGCCCTCTTGTCTTTAAAACTTAAGTGTCATTAACATCCTGTTCCACTTAGCGGATCACTCGTCTTCCGACGCCTCAGCCCTTGCGGTACCTCAGCAGCAGAGGGACTTTATATGACCTTACCCATCTAACGCTCCCGTCTTCCTCGTCGGGCGGAACCCGTCGTTTCATCCGCACGACTCTGACAGGGACGATTGACACGAGCGGGAAGCGATATGGGCACCGTCAGAATGGATAGACGGGCGGGGAAATATGCTCCAGGTCCCTGGGCTCCATCTGGTAGTATTCACCACTAGTGCTGCCTGGCCCAGTGATGCTGCCACCAGGGCCGCTAACAGCTTTGGAATGGGACCTAGGACACAGTCATTTGATACCCCCCCCAACCCTACCCAATACAGAGCCTACTATGTAATGAGGAGCCAATTATGCCCCCCCCTCTCTTCCTGGGCCCAGGCAACTAACCCCTTTGTCCCCTCCTGTTAGCTTCCCTGCTGCCTGTACAACCGCCACCTCTTCTGCTGCCTGGTTCTGCTGCTTGGGAGCTGAGGGACGTTCAAAGACCTGTGCAGGTGATTGAAGGTTGTTCTGTGCCTGAGGCTACGCTAAGGTTGGGCTTGACTGCCGCGCCGTGTTCAAAGGTGTTGCCGCTGATGTGGTTGACGATATGTTATCGCTAGGGGAGGAAGATGCACAGGGGACACCGGGCACTGAGGGGGGTGTGGGGGTGGTAGGGGGGGTGGAGATGAGAGAGACACACATATACACACAGCATGGGGCACTGTCACAAGCCCCTATGGTAGCACATAGGCCTACACATATGCACACAGGCAGATAAATACACACACGCACACGCACACGCACACGCACACACACACACAAACACACACACACAAACAGAATTTATGTATCCATATAGCTATCTACATGCACATATGTGCGCAAATCAATGACAGAAGGCTATATCTTGCCTATACACAAAATACATACTGCCGTTTGATGTCCCCCTACCTCTGCCTTAGCCTATCCACACAGACGCTATTTCTCGCTCTCTCACTCTCTCTTTTTATGTCTGTTTTTTTATTCTATCCCTATATCAACGTCGTTATCTCTTCAACATCTTTCTTAGTGAGTGCTGTTAGTGAGACATGAGACATGCTTACTGGTACTACACTACTACCTCATGCCCGGCCCCTCGCTCATTCTCGATCTCTCTGTCTTTCACCTCTCTCTCTTCCTCTCTCTATCACTGCCTCGGTGTTGTTAGTAAGACATGAGACTGTCACTGTTTTTTAGTCTCTCTCTCTCTCTCTCTCTCTCTCTCTCTCTCTCTCTCTCTCTCTCTCTCTCTCTCTCTCTCTCTCTCACACACACACTACCTCTGACTCTCCACCGCTATGGCCTCTTTCCCAGTGTTATTTAGTAAGAGATGACAAACCTATTCACTCTCTCTCTCTCTCTCTCTCTCTCTCTCTCTCTCTCTCTCTCTCTCTCTCTCTCTCTCTCTCTCTCTCTCTCTCTCTCTCTCTCTCTGCGTGTTGTCTCCTCCTGTCTCGTATTGTCTCTGGGGTCTATAATTGGAGTGGAGTGTCCGTGGTGGTGCGCTGTGCTGCAGAGCGGCTGCATCAAGCAAACAGCTGCTGAGAGATGGTTGGCATGGAGGGTGTCTAAAGTGATCTATCACAGTGCCACGGCCATCTGAGCCTGTGTGTGTGTATGTGTGTGTATGTGTGTGTGTGTGTGTGTGTGTGTGTGTGTGTGTGTGTGTGTGTGTGTGTGTGTGTGTGTGTGTGTGTGTGTGTGTGTGTGTGTGTGTGTGTGTGTGTGTGTGTGTGTGTGTGTGTGTGTGTGTGTGTGCGCGTGTCCACTGGAGACACTTCGGCCGAGACATCTGCAAGATGGAAACGCCACCCCACCCCGTGGTGCACAGATGCAAACAGACACACACACAGACACAGACACAGATGCACACATACACAAACACGCACCCACACACACGCACGCAGGCGCGCGCACACACACACACACACACACACACACACACACACACACACACACACACACACACACACACACACACACACACACACACACACACACACACACACACACACACGCGCACATTCACAGATGCACACACATACACCCATGCACCCATGCACAAACAAAACAAACACATTTTGATATATGCAAAGAAAGACACATATGCTTAGACACAAATGCACACAGACACACATGCCTACACACACACACACGCGCGCGCACACACACACACACACACACACACACACATACACACACACACACACACACACACACACACACACACACACACACACACACACACACACGTACACACGTACACACACACGCACACACACACACACAACACGCACACACACATATGCTTAGCCCTGCCATGGCCTCAGCTGTCAAGCAAGTCCACATTGCTCTGGCATATCCACCCCTTGCATATCATTCAGATGGCTATTACAATTCTTTTATTCCTTTCACTGTTTTTTATTGTCTTGAAGGGTTGTTTATTTTGAACCCAAGCTTTAGAACCAGGAATTTCTAAAAACATACTATATCCACCGCACATGTTTATTCCAATATTTATTCTTTTAAACGTTGTTTACTTTAAACCGAGTCATATTTTGAACCTATGTAGCATCATGAAGCTCTCTTGAGTAGTGTAGAGCATGACCTCCTGCCACGGTTTGCTGATGATTAAATATGTATTTAAGGTAGTCAAGTTGAGTCAAATCAAGTCAGATGTATTGTCAATTCCTTCACATGTACGTCCTATAGACATACAAGAAAACCAAAATCCTGAAACCGAAAACACTTCCAAATACAATCTCTAAAAAAAGACCATATTTCAAATAAGTTCAACTCAACCAATAACAAATGAAGACGTAAATAAAGTGTAAAGTTCTGGCATTCAGATAAGCTTTGCTGGATGCAACATGCCTTCAGTAGAGCCTTCATGCCTCCTGTGTCTCCTTCATTTTCTGCCTCACAACCACAGACGGCCACAGGGCCAGGTCTAATCAATGTGGTGCCCCAGGCGAACACCCCCTTTCATTTTCGAGCATTTAGACATTGAGATCTGTTAATGCAGCATTGTACATCTGATTGAGCGCAGCTGATCTAGTACCTATACACATGTGTATACTGAATGCCCATGAATAATCACTGTCAATGTAAAGTTTAATGTTTTATTTTGCTTGACATTCTTATTCTGTGAGACCTTCCGGATACCCCAACAAATTTGGGGCCCAAGCCGACCGCCTTGGATGCCTATGCATAGTGCCGGCCCTGGACAGGCACTTCGTTTGGAGAACAATTTGTCTCATGTGGATATCTCTCCACTCTGCAGGCCCCATATGGCCATCTTCAAGTCTTCAAGGGAAGATTTCATTCACACACAGAGCATACGCATGTTTGGATACACGTGTGTGGACATGTTTGCACAAAATCACACACACACACACGCGCGCACACACGCATGCACGCACGCACGTACGCACGCACGCACGCATGCACGCACACACACACACACTCACAAATACTAGGCCTATACGGTATGCATATGCCCAACACAGTGTGTATGCATACTGTACACACACACGCGCGCACAAACAGAGAGACATACACAGAATAGAATCACATATGTCACCACCGACACACACACACAATCACACAC
>NC_085859.1:57640169-57642669 GCF_034702125.1 Engraulis encrasicolus | reverse complement strand
CCAAGACTGGCCTGGGACCGGGCATTTTTGGAGTACACCAGTCTGTCACCCAGTACCCCCCCCCCCCCCCCTCCATTCCTAGTACATAATGATTAGCCCATCCACTGTCTTTAGAGATGAGCCAATCGGCCGCACCAATCGGCTGGTCTGTAAAAAAAAGAACACGCACACTAAAAAACGAACAACATCAACCCCGGCCAGTTGTCTGACCTGGAAAATGCCCTGTATGCCAGATTACCACTCCAGGCCTGTATCCCTGTATGTCAGATCACCACTCCAGGCCTGCTTACAACATAATATCACTGTTTGTTGCTCTCAATAGGTTCTGAGTTATAAAATACGTTTTTGAAACTATGCCGTCTCACTCAGGGGGTGGGGGTGGGGGTTGGTCGGGTGTGTGTGGTGAGGGGTATAAATGGTTATGTTATTACATGCAGTATTACTACCAATGTGTAGCTTCTAACACCTTGTCGTCTGGTCAAAGGTCTCAATGCATTCATAACGCCTAGATAAAGGGTGCCAATAACATACTTCTATGTTCTTCTTCACTCTCCTTGCTTTTATCATACGTATAAGACCTGTTTTTTAGTTCATCTGGAAGGGCTGTGTGTAATGTTATCCACTTCTAGCCATTCTAACATCCAATCCAATCATATGTGTTTTATTCTAAAGTGATTAGAAACTAAGGCACTTATAGCACCAGCTGAAATGCAAGAAATGCAGATTGAAATTTGATTGAAATTGGATTGCAATAAGCACCATGCATTTCCATTTAATTCCATGTGTAATATTTTGCATTTACGTCTCTTCCAATCCTTTGCTTGAGAAAAAATTACATACCGTAGTGTGTTTCTGAAATTGCTGCAATGATCAGATGACATGTAATAGCCGCTTCTTAATCCTCTCTCATTGACACTAATACAAGAGCACTTAAGGTTGTTATTGGGTTCAGTTGCTGTTGCGTGGTTGCATGCACTACAGCCATGTTGAATTGCGTGCCACTCGACAGAGCCTACACAGACGCCTTCATCACAAATGAACGTGACACTTAACACTTTGCTGCTTATTTCACGCGATCTTTAAAAGAAACACACCCATCGCGAGGCAGTTATGACAGTTACATTTAACAACTAGTCCAGTAAATTAGGCAGAATAATTAATTTGCCTAAATTATAAACCTCCCATTTCTCACACATTTCAAATCAGACCGGCATTATGCACATATATTTGCATCTATTTAAAATGTCATCTTGATGGTATCAACCACAGAGCACATCAAAATCATGTCCTGGAGCCTTTTTGGACAGTGTCTGAGTCAAAGAGAGTGAGGGGAAGAGAGAATGGGAAAGAGAGGAGAGAAAAGAGGAGGCATTCAGAGAGAGAGAGAGAGAGAGAGAGAGAGAGAGAGAGAGAGAAAGAGAGCGAGAGAGAGAGAGAGAGAGAGAGAGAGAGAGAGAGAGAGAGAGAGAGAGAGAGAGAGAGAGAGAGAGAGAGAGAGAGAGAGAGAGAGAGAGAGAGAAACTGACACAGGTCCAGTTTGACAGTAGCTGTGCCATCTTTTGCCCCTACTCGCGCATATGTGGTGAGACACGTCCTCCAACGCGAGAGGAACCAGCTGGCCAGTGCTCTCTCTCTCTCTCTCTCTCTCTCTCTCTCTCTCTCTCTCTCTCTCTCTCTCTCTCTCTCTCTCTCTCTCTCTCAGCCCTCCTTCTCTTTGTCTTTCAATCTTGCACTCTCTCTTCTCTTCTCTTCTCTTCTCTTCTCTTCTCTTCTCTTCTCTTCTCTTCTCTTCTCTTCTCTTCTCTCTTCTCTTCTCTTCTCTTTTCTCTTCTCTTCTCTTCTCTTCTCTTCTCTTCTCTTCTCTTCTCTTCTCTTCTCTTCTCTTCTCTTATCTTCTCTTATCTTCTCTTCTCTATAAACCAGCCAGACACAACACCCGGGTGAAAGAATAACCCTCTGGACATCAGAGAGGTGTGGGAGAGAAGAGTGGGGAGGGAACTAGGAAAGGGGGATTTGGAGAAAGGCAGTTTGGGTTTGCATTGTCTCTCATTGTCTGATATGTATAGGGAGACAGCACCAGACATGAATATTGACTGAGATTGGGGGGTGTCTGGCTTACGTGCTTCATGACTGTTGCTTTATGACTGTTGATATTGGTGTTATTTGTGTTTAACCGGATCACACCGCACTCTCGATTAAAAGGTGCCAAGCATAAACAAAAACTGTGTACAATAGAAAGAAAAAAAGTGTCTGCACACTTAAATTCTCTTTGTGTTCTTTTTACAGTTTTTCTCGATTGCCTACACACAATTTTCGGAATCGGTCTTCGAATTCTCAAAACTCTACACACAAATCTCCAAACCTCACACACAACGGGCCAAACTCTTCACTACCTCTGAAAAATGCACGTCTTGTCTCAAAACAATGTACTCTCTTCTAAAAACCTCATTTTGTCGTCAAATGACACACACAGACAGTCACTACAATATACATTTGCAGA
>NC_085859.1:57632669-57635169 GCF_034702125.1 Engraulis encrasicolus | reverse complement strand
AGTGGCCTGTGCATCATTCCATTGAAACGAAGGACATAAACACATGTACATGTGTGAAAGACAGACCTGCACATACCACAGAACATTAGAGCTGTAACAATATTGTATTGAACCGAGAAATTGTGATTCTGAAGGCAAAATCGTGACTCGCCCTTTCAAAGTTCAGATATCCTTCAATCCAGAATCAACCATGATATGAGGTGATAGTGCATCCAAGCCTCTTATCATCATCCTTATTATTATATTTATACTTCTTTTCATTTTAGCCTGGTGTAACCTATTCTACATTTTTTCATTTATAATGTTGGTAAATGTGACAAAAGCAAATTCATTGATTCATTTAAGAAGTACATTATCGAATCATGGGTCAAAAATCATCATACGAACCGAATCATGAGTTGTAGGCCTATTTATCGTTTCAGCCCTTGAGAACATACCTCAACTTTTGTGCTCGTTGCTATATACTGTACATCGTAAGTGACACAGGCCAGCTAAACTCCACACCATGACTGCTTGTGTCTGGAAAGACATTTAGGCTACAACATCCCATCTCATAGTACTTCTAAATTTGAAGTCATTCTGCCTCCAAACACATAATGTATGTACAGGCAGAGGTAAAGTAATAATTTAACACCATTAGACTGACAGCGAATGACTGTCAGGGTCAAAGTTTTTCTTTTGCTCTCAAACTCATCGAAGTACAGTGAAATTTAAAGTGCAGCCACAGCGAAGAAAAAAAAACAGAGTAGGTTCATTTAATTTGTTGAAATGATGAAAGGCAGCCATATTTCACCGGCTAACTGGCTGGCTAATGAACTTTTAGTCAAGACGGGGGTTCATAAACGGGGGAAATTCATCGTCCTGGCTCGGGTACCACTCCAGCCTCCGTTGCCGTGGTGGCGCTCCACACTTTAATGCTGATTGATGAGGGAATCCATCAGGGCCATGGCAAAAGAGTTCTCCCTCCGAACCGTACGCCAACGGGAGAGACAGGCTGGGCTGGGGCCTGTCCATTAGCAGACCCTCCTGTCATTAAAGCTGAAAGAGATTGGCTGGTGTGTGTGTGTGTGTGTGTGTGTGTGTGTGTGTGTGTGTGTGTGTGTGTGTGTGTGTGTGTGTGTGTGTGTGTGTGTGTGTGTGTGTGTGTGTGTGTGTGTGTGTGTGTGTGTGTGTGTCTGTGTGTGTGTATCTGTGTGCAGGGCCGGTTATAAGCATAGGCTGGCTAGGCGGTCGCCTAGAGCGCAATGTGAAGAAGGAGCGCCGAAATGGCGCTCTCCGATGCGTAATTTTGCGATATGGAGGTTTTTTTTATGAAGTCGCAATCAACAAAGCGTGGTGAAAGCGCTCCTCACAAAGCGCCCCTCAGCCAATAGTAATATCGCTTTCAACTGTCTCTGAGAAGTCTGTGAACCAATAAACAGACAGTCCTGAGAAAGGGGGCGGGACGAGTGACAACGTGCGATCTATTTTGAATTTGGAGACTCATTCGAGAGACAGAGGGCAAGCGCGAACAGCAATGCTGCTCTGCTGGGTGGAGAATTGTTATGTTCTCATTAAACCAGTCATTGCATGATGCAGGAGTTGCAGAGGGTGTTT
Source organism: Engraulis encrasicolus (assembly GCF_034702125.1). Taxonomy (NCBI): domain Eukaryota; kingdom Metazoa; phylum Chordata; class Actinopteri; order Clupeiformes; family Engraulidae; genus Engraulis; species Engraulis encrasicolus. The sequence goes on along the minus strand of NC_085859.1, from coordinate 57,633,573 downwards.
TGGAAGTATGTGGTTTAATCAGCAACCGTTTGTGGTAATGTAAAGCCTAATAGTTATGAGGCTACTGTTTGGAATTAGAGGGAAAAGGAGCTTTGCTTTTGATCTGAGAAATCGCTAGTTAGCATGCTAACATTAGCCAAGTATGCCAAGCAATGACATCCAGTAAAGTAGCTGTTAGTAGCCTACTCACTAACACCCACCTGACACCATAATACTTGCTTAGGTTGACCAGCAATGTAAAGTAAGACTGGTGCCATGTTTAAAACAAGTTTAGCTGCCATATCTCCTTCCATCCACTTGAATGAATTACCTGCTTGTTGTAAGCTTAAAAAAAAACATTGTTTCCAGACCAGAATGACATATAGGCCTACATTAATCATGTAAGAGAACCATGCACAGCATGTTTTCATGCTGAGTGATGTAGTATTGCAGACAAGTGAGGCTATTTACTATATTTTGTAATATTTTGAAATTCAAAAGCGTGACAGCTTTTCTCCCTTTCTCTCACCCTGTCCCTCCGGTTCAAACACATAGATAGCCCCCCTTCTCATTCTCCTACTCACAAATGCACCACTATTTCCAGTACAGAAATGAAATTGGTTTGGAATCATAGACAGCACAAATGTGTAGCTTATTAAAATTGTTATGCTGCCATGCTTTGTGATGCTGTAGGTAGTGTAGATAGGCTATCAATGCAGACCTCCTTGGTAGGCCTATTGTCTACACATGCATTTGACATGCAAATGTACTGTACCACTCTCCTGGCATTTCAATTCCATTTTACAATTCAAACAAGTTGATAACCTCCCTCTCATCTGGGGTTGGGGGCACCACCACCATTACATCCAAGACACCACACAGTGAAGGTACTTTCATGCGACTCAATCTGATGTGTTGGTCGGCT
>NC_085859.1:57615169-57630169 GCF_034702125.1 Engraulis encrasicolus | reverse complement strand
TTGTTTTTTTTTTCAAATCAGCATCAACATCCAGCATCAGAACAATAAAATAAACCCAAACCCAAATGGAAAAAAACATGATTAGATTGGCATGCACCAGCTGAAAAAAAACAGGTGGCGACAAAAACAGTAACAACTTTTTTGCAATAACTGCAACAACTCATTTACTACCACCATATCAATACTGTGTTATTACAGTTGCACATCCTCTTACCTGTGACAAGAAGAAAAAACGACAAAGATGAAGCCAGCACTGCAACAATGCAAATGGGACACTAAGTGACCACTGAGTGTTTCATTTCTGCCCAACGATTGAGTTGTCATGGAGATTGGGTGAGTGTTCCAGCCCGGGGATGGCGGTGCCCAGTCCTGCCCAGCCGAGTCTCTGAGAGAGTGCCCGCTTCTCTGTGGGTCTGCGTCTGTGGAGTGGCATTGAGATCCCATATTCCCACAGCACACACAGTGCCATCACACCCCAGTTGGCATGGTGTTGCCGCTTAGCAATAATGTGAAGTTTTGGTAGGGACAGTAGAATGATGTCATGAAGGACAATTTTGTAACATGCTGATGTATTCAACCACAAATCTATCCATCAATCATACAAGCATACACATAATAGTATACAGTCATAAGATGTGATAAACCAGCCTGATCTCCAAAAATTCCGTGCTCCTGGACACGGATGTTAAGGACACGAAATCCGTGTCCAGGAGCACAGATTTTGCCAAAATTCCGTGCTCCTGGACACAGAATTGTTTTCTGTGCTCCTGGACACAGAATTGTTTTCCGTGATGGGCATACGGAAGTGCTTTCTATAGGCAAATACCACAGCATTGTGTAACTCTATCATTAGAAAATACATACCAAATGCTAATCCTAAACAAAATAATGCTATAGCAATTTAAGTTGTGCCCTGACCAAAACATTCCCTAACCTTAACCTGTCATTAAAGACATATTTTTGAGAAATACCTTTTCCAGTTAGTTGCTAGGCTATCAAATTCATATAATGAATGAAAGAAAACTAGCTGTGCCCAGACCAAAACAATCCCTAACCCTAACCTGTCAGTAGGAAATGTTTTTTTTTTTGAGAAAAAAATATTTGAAATTAGAAAAATCCTGAGAAAACACAAGACTGTGGAAACATAGAGCTGTGGGAGTAGCCTATAGAGAGAGCACTTCTCTGTGTCCATCACGGAAACAGTTCCGTGTCCAGGAGCACGGAAAACAATTCCGTGTCCAGGAGCACGGAAAACAATTCCGTGTCCAGGAGCACGGAATTTTGGCAAAATCCGTGCTCCTGGACACGGATTTTGTGCCCTTAACATCCGTGTCCAGGAGCACGGAATTTTTGGAGATCATGTTGGATTAACATTACAGTGATGTCTTAACGCTTTGTCTAGGGAAGAAAAAAACATGTTACATTTCCTACATTTCCAACACATATTTCATTACACTTTATCCAAAGCGACTTAGTGACAAGATAGAACACCACTGGATTGGAAAAACTTATTTCATCCATGGCACAATGCCATCTTAGCCACTATGCACAAGTGGTGTCTAATCTACAGCAAGATTTTTTAATCAATTTCCTGTTTGTTTTCCATGGTGTCAAATGTAAAAGTCTCTACTAGAAAAACAAAAGTGCCATAATCTCTCAGTTGCACCTACATTCACCCTTAACCATTATGCATGAGAAGTGTGTACAAATATGTTTTTTAATCCATTTCCTGTTATTATTCACAGTGTCAATTTTACAATGAAACGTAATAGAAAAAAGTGTCATAATCTGTCACCTAGTTCATATAATGCATGATAAGTGTCTATGGATATGGTTTTTAACCCATTTCCCGTATGTCCCTTGTCAAATCTGCTGGTCCTGTAGAAAAACAAGTGTCATCATCTGCGAATGACAGCTACTCCACAATAAGTGCCAAGCAATATGATTTTGAAAATTAATTTCCTGCTTGTTTTTTTCATGGTGTCCATTTTAAAAGCCGCTGGTAGAAAAAGAAAAGTGTGATAATCTAAATCTCATTAGCTATTAGAGTGCATGTTTGACTAGCGGGAGGCTTAAGGGGCCTGTCATTTCCCTGTTTTAAGACTTTTGTTTGTGGTAGTCTGTGATATGACATTGAGCAAAGGTGATAAACATGTTATGCTCCATTGTTTGTTGTTGCTCCCCTTGTTGGAGATTTTTTTAGGCACAAGGGGGGTTGTGCCTGTGGTGGGAGGGTGGGCGGCAGGTCATGTGTGCGTGTATATTTGTGTGTGTGTGAATGTGTGTGTGGGTGTGTGTGTGTGTGTGTGTGTGTGTGTGTGTGTGTGTGTGTGTGTGTGTGTGTGTGTGTGTGTGTGTGTGTGTGTGTGTGTGTGTGTGTGTGTGTGTGTGGGTGTGTGTGTGTGTGTCTCTGTGTGTGTGTGTGTGTGTGTGTGTGTGTGTGTGTGTGTGTGTGTGTGTGTGTGTGTGTGTGTGTGTGTGTGTGTGTGTGTGTGTGTGTATTTGTTGTGTGTGTGTGTAGACGTGCATTTGTTGTGTGTGTATATTGTGCATTTGTCTCTGTTTGTGTAGTGTGTGTGTGTGATGTGTATTAGTGTGTGTGTGCAGTAGATGTGTATTTGCTGTGTGTGTGTATGTTTCTGTTTGTGTATGAATCTCTGTGGTGGCCATCAAACAGGGGCTTGCCACCATTGCCACCGCTGTCACTCCTGCCATGACCACAGATCAGGCGGCCGATAATCTGGGGATTTTATATCCAGCAAAACAGCTTGGCCCCATCAGCAAATTGCGGTGGCATATGGTATAGGTTTATGATTCATCTGGCGCCCCACGCATAGCAATGAGCCGTCTGCGAGAGGCACCGCAAACATGGCAGAGGTGTGGGAGGTTATATGTACATCCCTCTGTGTGTGTGTGCGTGCGTGCGTGCGTGCATCCGTGTGTGTGTGTGTGTGCGTGTGCACTCGCGCGCACGTGTGTGTGCGTGTGTGTGTGTGTGTGTGTGCGTGCGTGTGTGTCACCGTGTGTTTGTGTGTCTGTGTGTGTATGTGTGTGATCGAGGAACTACACTTGGGAGAGTGTGTGTAAGTTTTTTGTGTGGTTGTGATGGTTTGATAAAGTCCTGGAGTGTACTGAATGTATGCATACTGAATATGCATACTGTACATGTGTACATATGATTATTTATTCATTTATGTATTAATGCATGTGTGAGTGTGATATATGACAGTGGGAGTATCATAACGTTAACCGGTGCCAAAGTGATAGGGAGGAGTGAGAGTGGACACCTGGGCGTGTTTACTTTGAGTTTCCATGGCAACTGATCCAGGCCGGCTTTCTATCGCTCCATGTTGGGTGTGTGTGTGTGTGTGGGGGGTGGGGGCTGTGTATAGGCAGACGAACGGATGGATGGATTAGGGGCAGAGCTGTGTTGCGAAGCCTGCCTGAGCTGCCCCGATCTGGGCTGGGACATGGAGAGGCACTGGGCCCCCTACCCTGGAGGATGGAGAAGCATAGCTGATGTTTGGAGGGATCCGAGAGCAGCATGTTGAGAAACTGTTGTAGAAAGCTCTCTCTCTCTCTCTCTCTCTCTCTCTCTCTCTCTCTCTCTCTCTCTCTCTCTCTCTCTCTCTCTCTCTCTCTCTCTCTCACACACACACACTCATACACACACACACACACGCACACGCACACACACACACACACACACACGCACACAGTTGCACAAACACAAACACAACAAACACACACACACACACACACACACACACCACACACACACACACACAAGCTGACATACATGCATGCACATATACGCACACACACGCACACAGTTGCACAAACACATACACACACAAACACACGCACACACACACACACACATGCACACACGCACGCACATGCACACACACACACACACACACACACACACACACACACACACACATGCACACACGCACGCACATGCACACACACACGCACGCACGCACGCACGCACACACACACACACACACAAAACATGCAGTGTTGGGGTATAAAAACACCCACTCAAGAGCCATGTTCCAACAGGATTTATCTGCGCTTTCCCTGATGAAAAAAAAATCATAAAAAGCTGCCAATGTGAGTATTGTGCTTTCCCTTTCTCCTCTCAGATGCTCAGATGGTGCGTGTTGGGAGGCCAAGCTGCTCCATCAGCTGCTTTAAGTTGTCTGAAGGAATGAGATTTGGGATTTATACTGTGGCTAAAACAGCAACTTCAAGGCAAAGATGAAAGATGCACACCGATGAGCTCCCTTTTACTTCATTTTAGTGTTGTGACGTTTCGGGACACCATGGCTCTTCCTCGACTCAATTTTGGGCCCACGGTGGCCCAAACCGTCACAACAATAAAATGGAGCTAAAATGGATGTGCGTGAGATTAGATTGTAAAGCAACAACTTCCACATACAAATCACTCCCCAATTCAAAGTAAGGAAGCACACAAAAAGTGTTGTCTTAGTGGTTGTAATTAGCATAACAATATCTACCGCAGAAGAAAAATTGTGTGCTATTTGAATGCTTTGACATGAGTTCAGACAGGAAATTAGTGTGATGTGAATGACAAAGTTTTGATGACAAAAACTTGTATTCATTTCCTATAGGCTACGATAAGTTTCAGCAGTGGCTCCATATGCCTTCAATTAAAATTAGTTGTTTCCGAGTGTAGGAATACTTTTTGCTATTTTATTTCACATTATTTCATATTATTTTGTTTTTATTAAGTTATAGTAGAAATGCATACATTTTCTGTAAAGTGTGATGACCAAGCTTGGCATGTATTGTGCCTTGCATGCAACATGCTTTGAAAGAAAAAAAAACTTTGTAACCTAAAAAAAAATGTTGGTGACTATATTGCAGGTCTAGAACACTCCATGCATTGATTCAGTCTGATACATTTGCAGACGCTTGTTGTTTTTTGCCTTCAATCCTGTGTCGTTTTGATGGGATTAGCACCGTCGCTGAAGAAAAACCATAAATTACACGAGGCCCGCGTTAATCCCAGCCACCTGTTCCTCCCACATACGTATATGTCTGCCATTCCACATGAGACGCAGGGCTTACTGTTGCTCGCACTGAAATACGATGCATGAAATCCCAGTGTCAGCTCTAACAAGCCGCCATTAAAGGAGAGCAACTTCCTCCCTTGTCATGTACCCCCTCTACCTCCACTTCACCCTACACCCCTCACCAGTGAGTGCCGAAGCGGAAGCCGACAAGGGAGGCAAAGGGGTCAGTTGTCCCAGGCCCAGGGAGCGTGAGGGAGGATGAGGGGAGGCAGAATAGGGTATTACAATCAGGGGGTGGTCTTTCCGATGACTTTGTCCCGGGCCCGGCAAAAGCTGTCAGTGGCCCTGCTCTACACTCTTTGCTACAGTACAACTTGGATGGCTAGCTGGCTTTATACCCCAATCTTAGCCTGGTATTCTGCAAATCAGCGGTGCAAAAGGGGCACCTGAGGGAATCTTGGGAAGGCTTTAGATGCCAACAACAGCTGCATCAGTCATGTCATGTCCTTCCACTCAACGGCAAGACTGAAAACAAAAACCTTAAGGAGGAAGCCAGGGCTTTTGGGTTTTATGGTTGTTAAAAAAGCCCCATAAGTTCAAGTGGTGGAACCTTTTTCTCCCTTTTCAATTATCAGGCAGTTGCTTTTGACACAGTCATGTGCTTTCACACAATGGTACCTTTGAAAAAAAAACAGCCATGGCATTCTTTTCAGTTGTCTCTTTCGATTGGTAATTAAACATTGATAACATGTTAATAATTAATGGGGACTCTCTCTTCTCCATGAAGAGCTGTTCCGAAAAGTGGCATACCGACGCTATAACAAAGTCTGTAATAAATTGACATACACCAGGTTAGACAGCATATAAATATATAAATATTATCAATATTAATACATATTATAAATACATAAATACTAAAAAGAAATATTAGAAAAATCAGCACCTCAGGTCTTTGTGTGTCTGACAACAAATGTATGATAATGAACCAATTTAGTTTTGTCCTGCATCTCTCTCTCTCTCTCTCTCTCTCTCTCTCTCTCTCTCTCTCTCTCTCTCTCTCTCTCTCTCTCTCTCTCTCTCTCTCTTCTCTCTCTCTCTCTCTCTCTCTCTCTCTCTCTCTCTGTGTGTGTGTGTGTGTGTGTGTGTTTATGTGTGTGTGTGTGGTGTGTGTGTGTGTGTGTGTGTGTGTGTGTGTGTGTGTGTGTGTGTGTGTGTGTATGAGAGAGAGAGAGAGAGAGAGAGAGAGGGAGAGAGAGAGAGATAAAGAGCATAACTGAGTAAGGGGTGACAGGTGCACCTCCATTTGGTTGCGAGGGAGGAACATGTGACTCCCACAGTGAAATGGCGCCTGGTCAGGAACAAGACCCTTTTGCCCTTTCATCTAGGGACATATGTAGGCCTACATCTGTGTGTGTGTGTGTGTGTGTGTGTGTGTGTGTGTGTGTGTGTGTGTGTGTGTGTGTGTGTGTGTGTGTGTGTGTGTGTGTGTGTGTGTGTGTGTGTGTGTGTGTGTGTGTGTGTGTGTGTGTGTGTGTGTGTGTGTGTGTGTGTGTGTGTGTGTGTGTGAATGGTCAGAATGAGAGCCAAAGGCTAAATCCACATGGGAGTTTCACAGCGGGCCCAAATGCTCTCTCTCTCTCTCTCTCTCTCTCTCTCTCTCTCTCTCTCTCTCTCTCTCTCTCTCCTCTCTCTCTCCTCTCTCTCTCTCTCTCTCTCTCTCTCTCACACACACACACACACACACACACACACACACACACACACACACACACACACACACACACACACACACACACACACACACACACACACACACACAAAACAGCGGGATAGCTATGCACTGGCATATGATAATACTATCATTAGCAGAGAGAAAATAAGACATTGACAAAGACATTGGATAACATCATTAAACATCCGGCCTGAATTGGAAAAAAGTACATTTTTTAAAAATCCATATCACATATCCATATATTTCATATCTTATCACAACAATGTTGTTTTGTACACACGTACACACTGTCCAGTGGATTTAGCATTTTTGTAATCATTGTGACACTTGCATACATGAACTCTCCATTTTACATGCATGTGTCTGGCTGTTAAATGTTTTCTGTGAAAGAAAGTAGTGTAGTACATTTGACAGAGCACAAGTGTGGATTGATTCATTCATTAATTTTGCATGTCTAAATGCATGTACTGTGTGTGTGTGTGTGTGTGTGTGTGTGTGTGTGTGTGTGTGTGTGTGTGTGTGTGTGTGTGTGTGTGTGTGTGTGTGTGTGTGTGTGTGTGTGTGTGTGTGTGTGTGTGTGTGTGTGTGTGTGTGTGTGTGTGTGTGCGCGCGTGCGTTTTAAAGAATGATCATCGGAATGCATCGGTATCTTGACTGTAGATGAGTGTGTGTGTGTGTGTGTGTGTGTGTGTGTGTGTGTGTGTGTGTGTGTGTGTGTGTGTGTGTGTGTGTGTGTGTGTGTGTGTGTGTGTGTGTGTGTGTGTGTGTGTGTGTGTGTGTGTGTGTCTTATTTTTCCATCCCCTCTGCTAGCCAGCAGTGGAGCCTCGCCAGCCTGGCACAGACAGGCCAAGAGAGCACACACAGCCACACACACACACACACACACACACACACACACACACACACACACACACACACACACACACACACACACACACACACACACACACACACACACACACACACACCCGAGAGTGGAACCACACACACACACACACACACACACACACACACACACACACACACACACACACACACACACACACACACACACACACACACACACACACACACACACACACACACACACACACACACGACCTCAGTTTTACTTTACAATAAGGGTACATGATTAATGTTGGAATTATGTTGGAAGTAAAGTATGATTTATGGTGAATTAACACATGACTTATGTATGTAGTGATGTTTAATATACTAGTAATGAAAAGGGAGTCCTGCTTGAATAATAATGACCCACTATTAACTAATTGTGCAAATCAAAAGTGAATCGTCATGATAATAATTAAGCCAAAGTCATGATAAAAATTAAGCCAAAATGAGATATTTGGGTATTTAATATAATATAATGCTACAGTTTGTGCCGCATTCAGACTACAAAAAGTCCATGCAAATAATACACAGATGTTTCTTGTAGTCGTATTTTCTAATGCCACTAGGCGATCCACAAAATCCAACAACCTACTCAACCATGAAAATATTCAGGCTCTTGCTATGTGGAAGGACACATTTTTCCATTGAAGAAAAGTATTCAGCTCTTGAGTTCCCTTGGCCAGGCAGCTTACTTCACTAACAGGACACAGGTGTTGCAGGATCGTTCAGAAGTCGGCTGTCAGTCACAGTGGTTCCGTGTTCCATCGCTATAGCAATGGAATGGGGCCGCTTTGTAACCCCTGGGCCATTAGGCATCACAAGCGGCACATTCCGACTACACAAAAAAATCATGGAAATGATCATTTTCTTGGACATACTAGGATTTCAATCCTAAAGAGAACAATTTCATAATTCTTCGAAGGTCAGAAGAACACGTCATCTTGTAAATACTGCCAATGTTGCCCACGTATAGTAACTAACACTGGGCACAGTACATTTTAATACAAAGGCATATTTTTCGTAAATGTATTTTTTGTTGTTGATTCATTTTGTTATATTCGTGTGTGCGTTTTTGTGTGTGTGTGCGTGGCTGCGTTTGTGCATGTGTGTTTGTGTCTGCAGGAGATACAACATGCTGGAGACCAAAGACCAGAGGGTGCAGCTGTCTGACTTGCACCTCACACAAGTCCTTAAATTTAAATACAGTAATTGCTAGATTGCTCTCTCTCTCTCTCTCTCTCTCTCTCTCTCTCTCTCTCTCTCTCTCTCTCTCTCTCTCTCTCTCTCTCTCTCTCTCTCTCTCTCTCTCCCCCCCCTACACACACACACACACACACACACAGACACACACATACACACAATCACGTGCACACACGTACACCATGTGTGTGTATTTAACAATGCTTCTCTATGTAGCCCACAGCCAGAGGGGCAGTATAATAATAGAAATGGCTTCACTGTAAGTGACACAGTGCAAGATCAACATAATACATACATACATACATGCTGCTCTCATAGCAGATATGGATTTTACACGTTACATAATAAAAGTATATTTAAGTATTAAAGTGAATGTAGTAAATTCATTATTTTGGTCATTTTGCAATATTTTTTGCACTGCATCAGTCTACATACTATGCAAAAAGCAAGTCTAGCTCAGCTATTGTAGGCTATGAGGTGAATGCAGTGTGTGTGTGCGATGAACCGTAAGCAGAAGCAAAAGTGCACTTCTATTTCACACTCCCATGACGATAAAACACAGACACTTAAGTCAATAGTGATATTTTAATATTTTATAAAAACAGTGCATAAAAAGTTCTGACTGAGTTCTTTACAATCTATAAACATGGTAAATTACAGACAACGCGCTCAAAGACTGTGCTACAATTTTGGCATTGCAGTTATGCCATGTACAAAACAGAATTTGCTTTTATTATCTTGAAATTATATCACACATTTGCACACAGCAAGATCTGCAAATTTGACATTCAATACTATACATATACATTCTTTACAGGACAAATTGTTAAATTAAATACTTTTTGAATTATGATTGGCCTGGTATGTATTTACATTTGCTTTTAAAAAAACATTTTTTGTGTTTTAGAAATCATAATTCCCGACACAAATTCCTAGTCACAAATTAAGCTCACAATATTGGTGCACATGTCTGTACCCTACTGAAATAAAGTCATAAAAATTCAAACCATGAAATAACATTTACAAAATTTTAAAAAAGTAAAAAAGGTGCATCCATTACAAACATAAAAAAACAAATAACAAAAAAGAGAGCAGTGAAATAAGAACAAAAGCTGTGTGTAAAACCAAACAGACAGAGACGGACACAGAAGATGATTGTACAGCCTCATCTCTCCGTGTCCCTTTTTTCCGGAGATGAGCCGTTTTGATAAATTGCTGCTAAATTTCATGTGATGAGTTATCAGGGTGAAAAGCTGTGTTGTGACCACTATGTAAATATCTCATTAGAGAGGGTTAGTAACACTTCTCTGGTTTCACATGAGGACAAAATGTATCACAAAGCATGTGCAATGTTTACCTCTCCAAAATAGAAGATGAACATTCTCACGCACACCTTGCCAACACGGCCATGCACTAGATCAAAATAAAATCTGCAAAAATATATTTCAATATTTTGCAGAGTTGATATTTGGCCAAAGGTATTCTTGATGCTTCTTGACATGGTGACAGGAGCACAACAAAGGAATAATTAGGTGCTCACGTTCACTCATTCGCTCCCTCTCTCTGTGCCTCCCTCCATCATCCATCTCTCCATCCCTCCCACCATCCTCCACCCCCTCCCCTTCGCACACTTGCATGCCCACCAAGCAAGCATAGAGAGGGGGGAAACGGGAGCACCCAGCGCCCCCCCGCCCCCCTCAAACTTGATGGTTGCTGAACTTATTTTTAGTGTCATTTGATAAGCTTGCCCGCTTGCGCGGAGACGTCCCACTGACCCCGCCACTGGTCATTGTCTATACCGCTTCCCGTCAAAGGCCCGGCGCGCTTTGTCAGATTTCCACTCCAATATCCATTCCGCGTCTGAAGTAGCCTATCGAAAGTGACTGGATCGTTCGAGCCTTTTCCCTCAGCTGCTATGCACCCACCCCAAAACTGCACCCCCCCTGCCCCCCAATACCATGCATCCTCTGTACCCCACATATCGCCCCAAACCCTACCAGCCCCACCCCATCCCATCCCGGCCTGTCTAACGCATCCTACCCCCACCAACCCCAACACCACCCCTGCGAAATTTCCGCCTTCCCTCACCCGCCAGTGCTGCCTCATCCTGACAGTATGTTTCAGACCGTCTAACAATAAACACATCGCATCACGCCCTGCACTGGGGTGCTTTGCTGTGGGATGCATCCATTGTGTGTGTGTGTGTGTGTGTGTGTGTGTGTGTGTGTGTGTGTGTGTGTGTGTGTGTGTGTGTGTGTGTGTGTGTGTGTGTGTGTGTGTGTGTGTGTCAATACAGTAGATTTCTGGAAATGAACAGTCCTACCGCATCGCTACTGTACTGCTGTACTGCACTCTGCAGTACTCTGCACCCAGCACTCAACTACCCAGAGTAGAGCAGCACTGGGCTGGGCAGCGATGAGCTGGGCTGGGGTGGGTCAGGCTGGGCTGGGCTAGTATGGGTCACTCAGTGTCAGCATCCATAAAAGGCAGGATGAGGCGCATCTTCACACGCTGCTGCTTGCTGTTGTCTTTAATTATTTTAATTAAACGCTGAAATTCATTCTTATGCCGGGAGAGAGAGAGAGAGAGAGAGCTAGTGGGTTGTGACGCCAGTGAGACAGAGACAGAGAGAGGCACGCACTTATACACGGACTCACAGAAAAAGAGAAAGCGGGGGGGGGATGGAGAGGGTGACACAGAGACGGTGAGAGAAAGAGGGTATGAGAAAGAGAGAGAGAGAGAGAGAGAGAGAGAGAGAGAGAGAGAGAGAGAGAGAGAGAGAGAGAGAGAGAGAGAGAGAGAGAGAGAGAGAGAGAGAGAGAGAGAGAGGGAGAGAGAGAGAAAGAGAGAGAGAGGAGGGGGGTCGGTGTTGGAGATGCACTGAGGCAAGTCTGTGCGGCAGTATTGAGACAGCTGTATCTATATCCTTAAAGATCTCCTAACTGATGGGAATGCTTATTGGAAGTGATGTCCTGTGCATTGGACGCAGAGGGAGGCACGTTGGGGCTGGGGGGCGGTGATATGGAGGTGGGGGCCGTATGGATGGGTTGGTGGTGGTGGTGGTGGAGGGGGTGTGTGGTGTGGACACCAACCGTCGTGTCAAGGTTCTGATACACCCGTCGCTCCGAACGTAGCCCCGACCTTCCTGTAGCTCTTTGCTTGCGGGGGCAACTTGTCTGTGGCAGGGGGGAGGAGTAACGCTCTATTAATTTTTCCTGTCCCGAGAACCTAATGAAAAAAAGAGGGGCTGGGGGTGGCGTGTAAGGAAGTAAAAGGTGTCTTAGAGGGAGAGAGAGAGAATGAGAGAGAGAGAGAGATAGAGAGAGAGAGAGGGGCGCGAGGGGAGAAGTCCCACCACTGCGGGCACTACCTCGGGGGCGTCCGTCCAGCCCGTCTTCCAGTTTGTCATGCGTGTGCACTTCTCAGTGTTAAAATGACAAGATCGGCAGTCACAGGGCCTCCCCGCCAGGCAAGCAGGCATCCAGGCCGGCAGGCAGGCAAGCAGACAGGGGGGAGAGAGAGAGAGACAGGAGAGAGGCAGGCATGCAAGGAGAGGAGAGAGGCTACACTTGGCTTGGAGAGGAGGGATTGTGTGAAGAGACGTAGCCAAGAGGCACTGGACTTCTGCTCTCACTCACCAGGCCCCACTGGGATTCTCTCTCTCTCGCTCTCGCTCTCTCTCTCGCTCTCTCTCTCTCGCTCTCGCTCTCTCTCTCTCTCTCTCTCTCTCTCTCCCTCTACTCGCCATGCTATGCCACATCATGGCAATGGCCAAACAGCCTCTTCTGTTCATTCGATCTCCCTCCATCGTTCTCCCTTTCAGACTCTTTCTCCTCCCATCTTCTCCACTCTCTTTCTCTCTCTCTCTTTTCCATACTCCATCTCTCTTTTTTTCAATAGCTTCCGTCTGTGTACATAGTCTTTTTTTCTTTGAAGGAACAATATGGTGGGAATATGGCAAGGCATTGCAGCACACAAAAGGTAACTGGATTTAGCACCACAATAATGCACCCTGGACATATTTTATGGAAATAAAAGAAAAAAAATGTACGTACACATATTTCTCTCTTTCTATTTTGGAAAATAAAACAATGATCAAGCATTTGAGTACATTTGACACACAACAAAAGGCCCAAGGATTGAGGTTGTTGAGAAAGTTCATAATGTGCACAATTTGGATAGAAGCTAAAGGTAGAGTGGGCTGGTGCATGAGTGTAAGTCTTGTGAAAGCCGCTTTCCTGATCATGTCGTTCCTCTGCTGGCATGGAACTTGTGCGAATGCAAATCCTCATTGCTGCGTTTAATGGTGTGGCACCCGGTTGAAATTCATACACCGTCCCTGCGAACACACAAGAGCAGAGAGAGAAAACGTTAAATATGATAAATGAATGCACACAGATAAGCATATATTTCACAAATGCATCATAGTATGTACTTATATCCATATTTTTAGCATCAGATTCAACTACAAATATTTTTGAATTAGACTAAGGATGTTGTAACTAGTAATAATAATAATAATAATAATAATAATAAAAATAATAATAGTAAAAATAAAAATAATAATAACAAAATAATTCAGCATAAATCAATGAAGACATTACATTGTATTACATTAAATTATATTTTGATATGAACATTGAATTTAAAAAAGACAGCCAAATCATTATAGGCACAGAAAAAATACATAAAATAAAAACAGGGTATGAATTGCTGTATAATTGAAGGGTATCCTGATGACCCTTGTCCAGCCTTGTCAGCCACACTTCTCTAATGACCAGGGCAATTATACTACATTAAGCCATACCAGACTGGCACCTGATCATTCATATTAACTCTGCCTTCACAGAGCTCGGTGTGTGTGTGTGTGTGTGTGTGTGTGTGTGTGTGTGTGTGTGTGTGTGTGTGTGTGTGTGTGTGTGTGTGTGTGTGTGTGTGTGTGTGTGTGTGTGTGTGTGTGTGTGTGTGTGTGTGTGTGTGTGTGTGTGTGTGTGAAATGGTTCAGTGAGGGACACTAAGTTGACCAACACCAAGAGGGAGCTCTCACACAGCTTATTATCATCACCAGTATTCTCTCTCTCTCTCTCTCTCTCTCTCTCTCTCTCTCTCTCTCTCTCTCTCTCTCTCTCTCTCTCTCTCTCTCTCTCTCTCTCTCTCTCTCTCTCTCTCACACACACACACACACACACACACACACACACACACACACACACACACACACACACACACACACACACACACACACCCCTCCCCTCTGCCTATTCTCTCCAGCCCAGGCCACACAAACGAGGCCATGGAAGCGCACACACAATCACAGTCTCTCTCTCTCTCTCTCTCTCTCTCTCTCTCTCTCTCTCTCGCTCTCTCTCTCTCTATCTCTCTCTCTCTCTCTCTCTCTCTCTCTGCATGTGTGTGCGTGTCCATGCATGCGTGCATGCGTCCTTGCGTGTGTGCGCGTGTGTAAGAGATCATATGTACATTCAGAGTGTAAATATGTAACTGTGCGGTGGGCATAGACTTGTTGGTGCAGATACCGTCAGAGAGGTGCAGATTGGATATCAAATGAATTTCAGCAGAATAAAACAAACCACAGAAACAAGGGATAGAGAGAGAGCAAGGACATAAAAGAAACAAAAGAAGGGACAACATCCAGAAATGAGAAGGAAAAAAATACAGGACAATTACTGTAAAGACAAAATTAAGCGGGCTTGCAAAGCAAGTCCCACTTCTAGTAATCTCTAAGTCATGTTTATTTTTTTATTTTTTTTGTGCAGGTCTGTAAAAATAGAAAATGGATCTCCTCCTAGGCCTTTCGAGACAGAGACAGAAGGACATGTGCCAATTCTTTTTACTTTTTAAACAACAGCGAGTTAAAAAATAGAAACTGTTATAATTCTGCCCTCAACTTTAGAGTACAATATTAACTGCCATACAGAGAATCAGAACAGGTGCTGCCAATAAAGGGTTCCATTTCAACTGTCACTTTCTTTCAACATTCTATTCTTAACGAGCACCTGCACCTCTAGAATTCTATTGTACAGCTCTTCTAGGCAATTTCAAATTGTCTTGCTGGAATTGCCTGATTATCATAAACTTGCAATCGCGATTCGATTTCAGCCAAAGGTGTTGTG